>NC_081348.1:28444106-28504623 GCF_029784015.1 Lycium ferocissimum | reverse complement strand
ATATGACACGTGTTACCATTAAAACTAGTTTGTCTAATGTGTTATTTATTTCAAAACTAGAATAAGAAAAAAAAACAAGGAAAGTAGTAGAAAATTAGACAATTTCCTCATATTTTTTTTTTGATTTATTAAGGAATCATGAAAATAGAAAACACTTGTTATGATTTTAACTTTGGCCCTACTTTTGTCATATCATCCCTCCTCTTTGTTGATTTACACTTGATATTTTTTATACTTACTGAACTTTTCTTTCAACACCCGTGGTGAAAAATATGACACGTGTTACCATTAAAACTAATTTGTCTAATGCATTATTTAATTTTTTTTTTTTTTTTTTAAAAAAACAACATAAGGCGAAGAAAAGGAAATAAGTAAGGCTCTAAGTACTATCAAAGAATCAAAGAACAAATTATAGCAAGCCAACCGTCAATAAGAAAGGACACAAATATCACACAAAGGACGCACTATATCTTATAATTCATAGTGAAGCTTAGTATTTCACTCTTGTTTTTTCTCTGATGAAGCTCCGACGAAGTTGGAACTTTCAAGAAGGTGGAGAGAATTTAGGGCGAAGTTGGTCGATGTCTTCGAGATTAGGAAACTAAACTTATGGTTGTCTTTATTTTCTTTTTGTTGCTTTTGTTTTGAATTTTTGCAAGTATCTCTATTTTAATAAAATACAACCACAAAGGCCTACTTAGTGGTAATTAATTTTAAAACATAGAAAATTTCCTTTTATGATTTAATTTACTAGTCTTGAACATGTGCATTGCACGTGAGTCTCACACAAGCAGTAGTAATAGTGAGAGTGTTTTGCTTACCTAAAGCGAGAGAGAGAGTTGCGAAATTAGGGTTTCAATGAGAGCATTTTCGGTGCAAAGCATGACTATAACGAAAAGAGAGGATAATAGAAGGAGAATAATGAATAAGAGGAGAGGGAAAAGGAAGCGTGTTTTAATGTGAGCGTTTATGTGTTGTTGTTGGTAAGGGAAAAGTTTTATTAGAGAGAATCTAATGAAATAAAATCATTTATCAGTAAATATAAAATCATTTTTTTTCTTTTTTCCTAAGTAGTTCTTTTTGGTAACAAGTTTGGATGGTTCTATTTGGATAGGGGGAATGTGGTGAAACCGGGAAATATATCCATTATATAATAAAGAATATATTTAATTACGCTTGATATTTATTAATAGTGATTGAATTTTTCTTTCAACATGCGTTACGAAAAATGTGACACGTGTTACCACTAAAACCAGTTTGTCTAATGTGTTGTTGATTTCAAAACTAGAATAAAAAAGAAACAACGAAAGCCGGAGAAAATTAGAAAAATTTTTTTTATGTTTGATTTAATAGTCATTGACACGTGTGTTCACGGAGTCTCATTTATATTTACAAAGACATATGGTGAGAGTTATATTAAAACCGCATCGTAATCAGTATCACAAACAATTCAGTAAAAAAAATACTGACATAAAATCATTATTATATTAAAGGGTACGTGTTGTGTTATGAGTATTTATGTGTTGTAGGTAAGGGGAAATGTTATTATTAGAGAGAGAATCTACTGAAACAAAATCATCATGAGTAAATAGAAAATTTATCTAATGACCAAAAAGGAATATTTACATTCAAAATGTGTATTTGTTTTTTCTTAGTTCTTTTTTGTGACAAATTTGCTTTGATCTACTTGGATAAGGGGAATGTGTGAAATTATGAAAAATACATATCACAAAATAGAAAATATATATTTACACTTGATATTTATTTATGATGATTGAATTCTTTTTTCAACACGCGTTGTGAAAAATGTGACACGTGTTACCATTAAAACTAGTTTGTCTAATGTGTTTATTTATTTCAAAACTATTTTTTTTTTTTTTTAAAAAAAGTAAAGGCGGAGAAAATTAGAAAAGTTCCTTTTTTTATTTTGATTTATTAAGGAATCATGAAAATAGAAAACACTTGTTATGATTTTAACTTTGGCCCTGCTTTTTTCATATCATCCCTTCTCTTTGTTGATTTACACTTGATATTTATTTATACTAACTAAACTTTTATTTCAACACTCGTTGTGAAAAATGTGACATGTGTTACCATTAAAACTAATTTGTCTAATACGTTGTTTATTGAAAAACAAGAAAGGAAAAAAAAAACGTAAGGCGAAGAAAAGGAAATAAGCTAAGACTCTAATTATCAAAGAATCAGCAACAAATTATAGCAAGCCAATCATCAATAAGAAAGGACACAAATATCATATAAAGGGCGCACTGTATCTTAGTGAAGCTCGAAATTTCACTTGTTGTTTTCTCTTGAAGAGAGCGCTGGAACTTTCAAGAAGGTGGGGAGAGAATTTAGGGTAAGTTGGTTTTAGGAAACTAAACTTATGGCGTCTTTATTTTCTTTTTGTTGCTTTTGTTTTGAATTTTTGCAAGTATATCTATTTTAATAAAATACAACCACTAAAGCCTACTTGTAGGGGCATAAACATGAAAATCGACGGACCGAACCGAATTAATTTTTGGTTTTCGGTTTGTTTTTTTAGAAGGTTCGGTTTCGGAGAGAATTTAGGGTCAACGGTTCTTCGTATTTCGGTTTAACGAAGATTTACTACTTCGAAAAAAACATAAGTAGATAATATTATAAATATTTAATACTCTTAGCAACTAAATGTTATTAAACATTACATGGCAGGTTAAGTGTTTTATAGTAAATCAAATTCTTATATAAGGAACCCTTGCTTTAACTGTTTTGAATTTTTTTTTTCTAGCTTTTTTTTCTTTGCTTTTCTATTCCTCCTTATTCTCAACTTCTTTCATTGTTCCATAAAAAATAAAATCTTAGTTTTTCATTTAACTTGCCCTAAAGCCAACACAAGTATAATAATAATTTGAGTCTCTGATTTTTATTATATATAGTATAATAAAAATGTTATACGTAGACTAATATTCATATAATTTATTTCACCTATTATAATAAATTAGATATAACTCACATAATTTGATTATACACTATATAAAATTTTATATACCTTGTATGATTTTATTATACTTGGTATAATACATTATATTTTGTATATAGAAGATATTATCTTGTATGTGTGGATGATCACTATGGTTTTTTTCTAAAGTCATCAAACCTTCAAACATTTAGTCTTTAAACCTTCTAACTCTTCGATCAAGAAGGAAAAATGGAAATAAATGAGAGATGTGTAATTGCTAAAAAAAACCGAATTAGAAACAAACAAGATAACCGAACTTCTATAAAAAACCGAACCGAACCGAGAGAAAAAATCATCGAAAAACCGAATGCCCACCCCTACTACTTAGTGGCAATTAATTTCAATGTCCTTCTATGATTTAATTTACTAGTCTTGAACACGTGCGTTGCACGTGAGTCTCACGCAAGCAGTAATAATAGTGAGAGTGCTTGCTTACCAAAAATGAGAGAGAGTGGCAAAAGTAGGGTTTCAATGAGAGTGGCGATTGGTGCAAAACATGACTATAACGAAAAGAGAGGAGAATAGGAGGAGAAGAATGAATAAGAGGAGAAGGAAAGGACGCATATTGTAATGTGAGCGTTTATGAGTTGTTGTTTGTAAGGGAAAAGTTTTAGGGAAAATTTCATTAATGAGTACATTTTGAGGGTTAAAAATCTGGCATAGCTACATTTTGCTTATTTACAGCTCGTAGCTACTTTTATGTTACTTTTATTTTTATGTATTCAATTTTTTTTATTTATATTCAATTTTTATTTTCATTCGTATTCATGAATACAATAATTTTTTTCATGTATTAAATGAGTATCTGTATTCATAAACGAGCTCGCTGTATTAATGAATACAATAAGTAAAACTGAATACATAAAAACATAGATACACCAGATATTAACAAATACACCACTAAAAAAATGAAAACAATCTAAAATTTAACAAAAAAACTCAAAAATGTGAATACAATCGCCGTATTCATGAATACAATCACTAGTTCCGGTCAGATCTGGAGACGATTTCCTTAAAATAGATACGCCGAAAAATTTCATAACAACAACAACAACCCTTATGCGCCGCCGTGGTTTACGGAGCCGAATTCAAATGGAAGTAACACTAGTGGTCGGGGGCCAGATCTGGAGGCTCTCTTTAAGGCTACCATATTTAAATTTCAACATCCATTTTGGTTAATACATATTTCAAAGAATTGAGTGCCAAGCCGCAATCTTGTGATCAATGGTTTTGCTTTATCGCTTTTCATGCTTTATTAAAGCCTAGAATCCCTTCTAAGTCCATCATCATTCTACTTGCCTTATTTGTATCACTTAGCAACTTACTGGGGGTTATATGAGTCGGTGAATAACAAGAATACTTTCAACCGCCTTCTCCAATGGCGAAGAAGGGAGAAGAGGGGAAAAAGGAGAGAAAGTTGAAGGAGAAAAGAGATGGGCGAGAGAGAAGGAGAGAAAAGGGGGAAGAAAGCAGTGAAGAGAGAAGAAGGGACAGGAGTTATTGTATTAGTTAGCTTATGTAATTGAGATTCGATATTTAGCTACTAGATGTAATTAAAGTAAAGTGTAGTTACTAAAAGTAAATACCACTTATATGTTCTCTACCCCAAGTAAATTTCCCAAAGTTTTATTAAAGAGAATTGAAACGATCCAGCCCGCTAGTGATATTGTCCGGTTTGGGACTAGGCCCGCACGGCTTTAAAACGCGTCACTAGGGTTTAAGGCCTGCTTACTTATATACCCAGCATCTCTCTTGTGTTTTGCCGATGTGGGAATTTTCTCATAAGTTGGGGTGTCACACATACCTCCCTTGGACTCAAAGCAAGATTTGCTAGACGCAAAGATCGGAAAAAACGCCTACACATGGATTTGCCTAAACTCAGTTGAACTATGACCCGCCATCAACAAGGCTAACACAAGGGTAGCTTTGGTACCATTTGTGACAGCTCAGTCCGCTAGTGATATTGTCCCCTTTGGGCCTAAGTCCGCACGACTTTAAAACGCGGTGCTAGGGTGTAAGGCCTGCTTATCTGTCTTATGTTTTGTCGATGTGAAAATTTTCTCATTAGTTGAGTGTCACAAGAATCTAATGAAATAAAATCATTTATCAGTAAATATAAATGATCTAATGAAGGAAAGAAATATAATCTATATAAAAATTAAAAAATATTTTTCTTTTTTCCTAAGTAGTTCTTTTTGGTAACAAATTTGGATGGATCTATTTGGATAGGGGGAATGTGGTGAAACCAGGAAATATATCTATCGTATAATAAAGAAAATATTTGATTACGCTTGATATTTATTTATAGTGATTGAAATTTTCTTTCAACATGCGTTGTGAAAAATGTGACACGTGTTACTACTAAAACTAGTTTGTCTAATGTGTTGTTGATTTCAAAAGTAGAATAAAAAAGAAACAACGAAAGGAGGAGAAAATTAGAAAAATCACTTCTATGTTTGATTTAATAGTCCTGGACACGTGAGTTGCCCGTGAATCCACGCAATCAGTACATACGATGAGAGTCATATTAAAACCGCATCGTAATCAATATCACAAACAATTCAGTAAAAAAATACTGACATAAAATCATTGTTATATTAAAGAGTATGTGTTGTATTCTAGATATTTATGTGTTGCAGGTAAGGGAAAAATGTTATTATTAGAGAGAGAATCTCTGACACAAAATCATTATGAGTAAATAGAAAATTTATCTAATGACCAAAAAGGAATATTTACATTCAAAATGTGTATTTACGTGTGACTCACGTGCAACACATGTGTTCAAGACTAGTAAATTAAATCATAAAAGGAAATTTTCTATTTTTTAAAACTAGTTACCACTAAGTAGGCCTTAGTGGTTGTATTTTATTAAAATAGAGATACTTGCAAAAATTCAAACAAAAGCAACAAAAGAAAATAAAGACAACCATAAGTTTAGTTTCCTAATCTCGAAGACATCGACCAACTTCGCCCTAAATTCTCTCCACCTTCTTGAAAGTTCCAACGCCGTCGGAGCTTCATCCGAGAAAAAACAAGAGTGAAAAAACTGAGCTTCACTATGAGCTGTAAGATACGGTGCGTCCTTTATCTGATATTTGTGTCCATTCTTATTGATGGTTTGGCTTTCTATAGTTTGTTGCTGATTCTTTGAAAGTACTTAGAGACTTGCTTATTTCCTTTTCTCCGCCTTATGTTGTTTTTTTCTTTCTTTCTTGTTTTTCAATAAATAACGCATTAGACAAATTAGTTTTAATGGTAACACGTGTCACATTTTTCACAACGGGCATTGAAAGAAAAATTCAATTAGTATAAATAAATATCAAGTGTATATCTACAAAGAGAAGGGATGATATGACAAAAGTAGGGCCAAAGTTAAAATCACGACAAGTGTTTTTATTTTCATGACTCCTTAAAAAATCAAAATAAAAAAAGGGAATTTTCTAATTTTCTCCGCCTTTCATTGTTTTTTTTTTTAAATTCTAGTTGAAATAAACAACACATTAGACAGACTAGTTTTAATGGTAACACGTGTCACATTTTTCACAACGTGTGTTGAAAAAGAATTCAATCACCATTAATAAATATCAAGTGTAAATATATATTTTTAATTTTGTGATATGTATTTTTCATAATTCACACATTCCCCCTATCCAAGTAGGTCAATGCAAATTTGTCACAAAAAAGAACTAAGAAAAAAAAATACACATTTTGAATGTAAATATTCCTTTTTGGTCATTAGATAAATTTTCTATTTACTCATAATGATTTTGTTTTAGTAGATTGTCTCTCTAATAATAACATTTTCCCCTTACCTGCAACACATAAATACTCAAAATACAACACACATACCGTTTAATATAACAATGATTTTATGTCAGTATTTTTTCACTGAATTGTTTGTGATATAGATTACAATGCGGTTTTAATATAACTCTCACCATATGTACTGCTTGCGTGGGACTCACGTGCAACGCACGTGTCCAGGACTATTAAATCAAACATAGAAGGGATTTTTCTAATTTTCTCCGCCTTTCCTTTTTTTTTTGTTCTAGTTTTGAAATAAATAACACATTAGACAAACTAGTTTTAATGGTAACACGTGTCACATTTTTCACAACGCATGTTGAAAGAAAAATTCAATCACTATAAATAAACATCAAGCGTAATTAAATGTTTTTTTATTAATTATATGATAGGTATATTTCAACACGGTTTCACCCCATTCCCTGTATCCAAATAGACCCATCCAAATTTGTTACCAAAAGAACTATGAAAAAAGAAAAAAAACATTTTTTATTTTTATATAGATTATATTTCTTTCCTGCATTAGATCATTTATATTTATTGATAAATGATTTTATTTGAGCAGATTCTGTCAGATTTTGTCTCCAATAAAACTTTCCCCTTACCAACAACACATAAATGCTCACATTAAAACACGCATCCTTTTCCGTCTCTTATTCATTCTTCTCCTTCTATTCTCCTCTCTTTTCGTTATAGTCATGCTTTGTACCAATCGCCACTCTCTTATTTCAGGTAAGCAAGCCACTCTCACTATTATTATTGCTTTGGTGAGACTCACGTGCAACGCACGTGTTCAAGACTAGTAAATTAAATCATAAAAGAAAATTTTCTATTTTTTAAAATTAATTACCACTAAGTAGGCCTTAATGGTTGTATTTTATTAAAATGGAGATACTTGCAAAAATTCAAAACAAACGCAACAAAAGAAAATAAAGACAACCATAAGTTTAGTTTCCTAATCCCTAAGACATCGACCAACTTCGCCCTAAATTCTCTCCACCTTCTTGAAAGTTCCAACGCCATCGGAGCTTCATCAGAGCAAAAACAAGAGTTAAAAAGCTGAGCTTCATTATAAGCTGTAAGATACAGTGCGTCCTTTCTTATTGATAGTTGGCTTGCTATAATTTGTTGTTGTTTCTTTGATATTACTTAGAGACTTGCTTATTTCCTTTTCTCCGCCTTACGTTTTTTCTTTTTCCTTCTTGTTTTTCAATAATAACGCATTAGACAAATTAGTTTTAATGGTAACACGTGTCCCATTTTCCACAACGCGTTAAAAGAAAAGTTAATAAAAAATATCAAGTGTAAATCAACAAAGAGAAGTGATAAATGACAAAATCAAAGTAAATATATATGTTTCTATTTTGTGAGATTCCTTAATAAATGTATTTTTCACAATTTCACACTTTCCTTTTTTTTTTGTTCTAATCCAAGTAGATTTAATGGTAATGCACATTTTTCACAACGCATATTGAAAAAAGAACTAAGAAAAAAAATATCAAAATATATATTTTCTATTTTGTATAATTTTTCATATTCCTTTCCAAGTAGGCCAATGCATTAGATAAGAAAAAAAAACACACATTTTGAATGTAAATATTACTTTTTGGTCATAGATAATTATTTTCATAATGATTTAGTAGATTCTCTCTCTAATAATAACATTTTCCCCTTACCTGCAACACATAAATACTCAGAATACAACATGTACCCTTTAATATAACGATGATTTCATGTCAGTATTTTCTTAGTGAATTGTTTGTGATACTGATTACGATGCGGTTTTAATATAACTCCCACCATATGTACTGCTTGCATGGGTCTCACGTGCAACACATGTGTCTAGGACTATTAAATCAAACATAGATGGGATTTTTCTAATTTTCTCCTATTCTAGTTTTGAAATCAACAACACATTAGACAAACTAGTTTAAATGGTAACACGTGTCACATTTTTCACAAGCATGGTGAAAGAAAAATTCAATCACTATAGTCTATAAATACCAACTGTAATTAAATATTTTCTTTATTATGTTATGGGCATATTTCCCAATTTCACCACATTCCCCATATCCTAATAGATCCATCCAAATTTGTTACCAAAAAGAACTATGTAGGAAAAAAGAAAAAAAATAAACATTTTTTCAACTTTTATATAGATTATATTTCTTTCCTTCATTAGATCATTTATATCTACTGATAAATGATTTTATTTCATTAGATTATCTCTAATGAAGCTTTTCCCTTACCAACAACAACACATAAACGCTCACATTACAACACGTTTCCTTTTTCTTCTCCTCTTATTCATTCTTCTCCATCTATTCTCCTCTTTTTTCATTATAATCATGCTTTGCACCAATTGCCGCTCTCATTGAAACCCTAATTTCACCACTCTCTCTCGTTCCAGGTAAGGTAAGCAAGCAACTCTCACTATTATTATTGCTTTGGTGAGATTCACGTGCAATGCACGTGTTCAAGACTAGTAAATTAAATCATAGAAGGAAGTTTTATATTTTTTAAAATTAAATTACCACTAAGTAGGCCTTAGTGGTTGTATTTAATTAAAATAGAGATCCTTGCAAAAATTCAAAACAAAATCAACAAAAAGAAAATAAAGACATCATATGTTTAGTTTCCTAATCTCGAAGACATCGACCAACTTCACCCTAAATTATCTTTGCCTTCTTGAAAGTTCTAATGCCGTCGGAGCTTCATCAGAGAAAAAATAAGAGTGAAAAAATTACCTTTTTCTGTTTTGATTTACTGGTCGTGGACACGTGGGTTGCACGTGAGTCCCACGCAAGTAGCACATATGATATATTAATACTGCATTGTAATCAGCATCACCAACGATTCAGCAACTGGTGCAAATCATGGCCACATTGGTAACAAAGAGGGAGGAGAAGGAGAAGGAGAAGAACGAGAGGAACGGAAAAAGGGTGTGTGTTGTATTCTAAGAGTTTATGTGTTGTTCGTTAGGAAAAAATGTTAGTATTAGAAAGAGAATCTACAGAAATAAATCAATTATGACTAAATAGAAAATTTATCTAATGATGAAAAAAGAATATTTATATTCAATTTTTTTTTTTAATCTTTTCCAAGTTCTTATTTTTTTTGGTAACAAATTTCGATTGCCATACTTGGATAGGGGAATGGGGTAAAAAATACCTATCACATAATAGAGAAAATATTTATTTACACTTGATGTTTATTTATAGTGACTGAATTTTTCTTTCAACACGCGTTGTGAAAATTGTGACATGTGTTACCATTAAAACTAGTTTGTCTAATGCATTATATATTTAAAAACTGGAATGAAAATGGAAACAAGGAAAGGCAGAGAAAACTATAAAATTTCCTTTTCTATTTTTATTTACTAGTCCTGGTCGCGTGCATTGCATGATTCCTAGCACTCAATACATATGGTGTGAGTTATATTAAAACCGCATTGTAGATCGCATCTCAAACGATCGTTGATCAACCTCTGACTACACAACGCAATGAAACTCCGGCAAAGAAGGATTATAGTGTAGTTATATATCTGTTTGACTGCAATTTTTTTTTTTTTTTTGATGGCATATTAGGGTGTGACATTGAACTGGGGTGGCATTAAGCCTCAATTCTTCATGAGTTTTTAGATGAGTTATCTTCACAGTTTTATGTGGACCTAGAAACTTTCCTGCCTGTTATGAAGAAAGCTATGACGACATATTCATTTCCATGTTATCCATAAGTCCCGGTGTCGAGGCCCTATTCCCGATGAAAATCCAGCCCCGACGCATCCCTTTTTTTTGTATGTGGTTAATTTGAAAACTTGCATCCTAATAATGTGAGGCATTTGCTTTTACAATGTGTATAGATACCTGCCCGAACGAGCTCAGCTCCACCAAGCTTGGACGAGCAGAGAAGAGCCCAGGTTTTTGTTTCTTCTTCTTTTGTATCTGATTATGAATTTTCTGATACCTGATCTGATTAACATAGCTTGTCATCTAGCTTCTTTGTTATTGTTGGAACTTTTTGATGTATTCTTGCCCCATGGACCAATCTAGTCATGGCCTCCCGAGTAGCTAATGGCTCTGATTCCCTTTTCATTTATTTGGCAGGCTCGCAGCGACACTTCAAGAGCTGTTCCTTCATTGCCAACTCCATCCTCTTCCAAGCAGCCTATGCCTAGAAAGGATGCAGGACCCCTCGACCAATCTAATCCTAGCGAGGCTCACGGGGTGGCCAGCAAGCCCAAGAGAGAAGTACAAATTTCAGCTCCTCCCCCTGTTACCCAAAACACAAAAACCTCCTGCGTTGATATTTATTTATAGTGACTGAATTTTTCTTTCAACGCGCATTGTGAAAAATGTGACATGCATTTCCATTAAAACTAGTTTGTCTAATGCGTTATTTATTTCAAAACTAGATTGAAAAAAAAAATAAGAAAAGGCGGAGAAAATTAGAAAACACTTATTACATTTGGCCCTACTTTTGTCTTGTCATTCCTTCTCCTTGTTGATTTACATTTGATATTTGTTTATAGCGACTCAATTTTTCTTTCAACACGTGTTGTGAAAAATGTGACACGCATTATCATTAAAACTAGTTTGTCTAATGCATTATTTATTTAAAAACTAGAATAAAAAAGAAAAAACAACGAAAGGCGGATAAAATTAGAAAATTTCCTTCTTTGTTTTGATTTACTAATCTAAACACGTACGGTGCACGTGAGTCCCACGCAAGCAAAGACATATTGTATGAGTTATATTAAAGCCACTTTGTAATCAGTATCACAAACAATTCAAAGGACTGGTGCAAACCATGACCATACTGCTAACAAAAAGGGAGGAGAAGGAGAAGAATGAGAGGAAAAGGAAAAGGGTTCGTGTTGTATTATTAGCGTTTATGTGTTGTTGGTAAGAAAAATTGTTAGTGTTATACAGAGAATCTAGCGAAATAAAATCATTTATGAGTAAATAGAAAATTTATCTATTGACAAAGAAGGAACACTTATATTCAAACATGTGTATTTTTTTCGTTTCTTCCTTTTTTTTTTTTTTTTTTTTTTTTGTAACAAATTTGGATTGACCTACATCGATTGGGGGAATGAGTGAAACTATGAAAAATAACAATCACATATTAGAAAAATATTTATTTATCCTTAATATTATATTATAGTGACTGAATTTTTCTTTCAACGCGCGTTGTGAAAAATGTGACACGCGTGACCATTAAAACTAGGTCGTCATGCATTATTTATTTAAAAACTAGAATGAAACAAAATACAAGGAAAGGCGGAGAAACTTAGAAAATTTCCTTCTCCATTATGGTTTATTAAGGAATGATGAAAGTACAACACACTTGTTACGATTTTAATTTTGGCCCTACTTTTGTCATATCATTCCTTCCCTTGTTGATTTACACTTGATATTTGTTTATAGCGACTGAACTTTTCTTTCATATACGCGTTGTGAAAATGTTACACGTGTTATCATTATAACTAGTTTGTCTAATGCGTTATTTATTTAAAAACTAGAATGAACAAGAAAACAACAAAAAGCATAGAAAATTAGAAAATTCCCTTCTCTGTTTTGATTTACTAGTCCTAGACACGTGTCTTGCATGTGAGTCCCGCGCAAGAAATACATATGGTATGAGTTTTATTAAATTGCATTGTAATCAATATCACAAATGATTCAGCGACTGGTGCAAATCATGAGCACACTACTAATGAAAGGGAGGAGAAGGAGAAGAATGAGAGGAACAGGAAAAGGGTGTGTGTTGTATTCTGAGCATTCATGTGTTGTTGCTAAGGGAACAATATTAGTATTAGAGAGAGAATCTACATAAATAAAATCAACTATCACTAACTAGAAAATTTATCTAATGGCGAAAAAGGGGTATTTTATATTCGAAATGTGTTTTTTTTCTTAAATATTTTTCTTTTTCTTGTTCTTTTTCCGGTAACAAGTTTGGATTGACCTACTTGAATAGGGGGAATGGGATAAAAATACCTATGACATAATTAAGAAAATATTTATTCACACTTGATATTTATTTGTGACTGAATATTTCTTTCAACCCCGTTGTGAAAATCGTGATACGTATTACCATTAAAATTAGTTTGTCTAATACATTATTAATCTAAAAACTAGAATGCAAAAAGAAACACAGAAAGGCGGAGAAAACTAGAAAATCCCCTTTTCTATTTTGATTGACTAGTCCTGGACACGCGTATTGCACGTGAGTCCCACACAAGTAGTACATATGATGTAGTTATATTAAAATCGAACTGTAATCAGTATAACAAACGATTTAGTGACTGGTGAACCATGACCACACTGCTAACGAAGAGGGAGGAAAAGGAGAAGAATGAAAGGAAAAGAAAAAGTGTGTGTGTTGTATTCTGAGCGTTGGTAAGGGAAAAATGTTAGTTTAGAGAGACAATCTGCAGAAATAAAATCAATTATAACTAAATAGAAAATTTATATAATGATGAAAAAAAGAATATTTATATTCAAAATGTGTTTTTCTTTAATCTTTTCCTAGTCCTTTTTTTGGTAAGGAATTTGGATTGACCTACTTGGATAGGGGGAATGGGGTAAAAAATACCTATCACATAATAGAGAAAATATTTATTTACACTTGATATTTATTTAAAGTAACTGAATTTTTCTTTCAACACGCGTTGTGAAAAATGTGACACGTGTTACCAATAAAACTAGTTTGTCTAATGCATTATTTATTTATAAACCAAAATGAAAAGAGAAACAAAGAAAGGCAGAGAAAACTAGAAAATTTCCTTTTCTATTTTGATTTACTAGTCCTGGACACGTGCATTGCACGCGAGTCCCACACAAGCAATACATATGATTTGAGTTATATTAAAACCGCGTTGTAATCAGTTACACAAATGATTCAGTGACTGGTGAACCATGACCACAGTGCTAACGAAGAGGCAAGAGACGGATTATAGTTAGGATGAACAGGAGAAAATGATGCAATAGGCTGTGATTGAGGTGGCATATTAGGGTGCAACCTCGAACTACGGGTGGCATCAAGCCTCAATTCTTCATGAGTTTCTAGACGAGTCATCTTCACAGTTTTACATGGGACTAGAAACTTTCCTGCCTGTTGCGGAGAAAACTGTGACGGCATATTCATTCCAATGTTGCCTAACTACGGAGGGAGTTGAGGTCCTATTCCTGATGAAAAATTCAGGCCCTGCCCATGATGCATCATCCATTGAGACTGTATCGAGTTGGGTTGAAGACTCAAGACAAATATTGGCTGCTGCATAGGCGGATTGCCAATCAGCAGATGCATCGGCATTGGTAATCATGTAGCAGACATGGAATGAGATGTAATTTGTGGTCCAAACTGCCAAATTGAACAGGAACTTGGGGTGGCTGGTGAAATGGAATTTGCATGTGCATTCCAGATATGCCGTCATAGTTTTGATGTTATTCTTACCCATGGACCAATCTTGTCATGGCCTCCTGAGTATCTAATGGCTCTGATTCCCTCTTCATTTATTTGGCAGGCTCGCAGCGACACTTCAAGAGTTGTTCCTTCATTGCCAACTCCATCCAATTCCAAGCAGCCTATGCCTAGAATGGATGTAGGACCCCTCGATCAATCTAATCCTAGTGAGGCTCATGGGATGGCCAGTAAGCCCAAAAGAGAAGTACAAATTTCAACACCTCCCCCCGTTACCCATACACAAAAGCCTAATGCGTTAGATATTTATATTGACTGAATTTTTCTTTCATCACGTTTTGTGAAAAGTGTGACACGCGTTGTCATTAAAACTAGTTTGTCTAATGCGATATTTATTTCAAAACTAGATTTTTTATTTTTTATTTTTAAAAAGGAGAAAATTAGAAAATTTTCTTTCCATTTTGATTTATATGAAAGTAGAAAACACTTGTTACGGTTTTAATTTTGGCCTTACTTTCATCATGTTATTCCTTCTCCTTGTTGATATACATTTGATATTTGTTTATAGCGACTCAACTTTTCTTTCAACGTGCGTTGTGAAGAATGTGACACGCTTTACCATTAAAACTAGATTATCTAATGCGTTACTTATTTAAAAACTAGCACGAAAAATAAAACAACAAAAGGTGAAGAATTTTAGAAAATTCCCTTCTCTGTTTTGATTTACTAGTCCTGGACACGTGTGTTGCACGTAAGTCCCATGCAAGCAGTACATATGGTATGAGTTATATTAAAATTACACTGTAATCAGTATCACAAATGATTCAACGATTGATGCAAACCATGATCACACTGCTAACAAAGAGGAGGAGAAGGATAAGAATAAGAGGAAAAGGAAAAGGGCGCATGTTGTATTATGAGCGTTTATGTGCTATTGGTAAGGAAACAATGTTAGTATTAGAGAGAGAATCTACTGAAACAAAATCATTTATGAGTAAATAGAAAATTTATCTAATGATGAAAAAGGAAGATTGCTCAAATATGCCATCGAACTATAGGAAATAGCTCATTTATGTCACTCGTCAATAGTTTGACTCATTTATGCCATCATCGTTACAATATGGCTCATCCCTCCCATCGCCGTTACCAAAATAGTTCATTCATGCCATTTTTCATTAACGTCGGTTTTACAATACTAGATCTAACACGTGGCCTCCAATTAGAGGTCCACATTTTTTAATTAAACCAGCCCAATTTTTAATCCCAAATTAATTAAAAATCCAACCCATTTTGTAACGGCGATGGCATAAATGAGTCATTTTGCAACGTCGATGGCATACATGAGCCATTTTGTAACATCGATGGCATAAATGAGCCAAAGTATTGACAAGTGGCATAAATGAGCCATTTCCGATAGTTCGATGGCATATTTGAGCCTACGAGTATTTTTTTTCTTTTTTCCTAGTTTTTATTTTTATTTTTTTGTAACAAATTTGGATTGACCTACTTGGATAGCGGGAATAGGTGAAACTATGAAAAACATATAATAGAAAAATTACTTATCTATACTTGATATTTATTTGCAGGGACTGAATTTTTTCTTTCAACACGCCTTGCGAAAAATGTGACACGCATTACCATTAAAATTTGTTTGTCTAATGCGTTATTTATTTCAAAACTAGAATGAAAAAAAGGCAGAGAAAATTAGAAAATCCCCTTTTCTATTTTGATTTAGTATGGAATGATCAAAGTATTTGTCATACCATACCTTCTCTTTGTTGATTTACACTTGATATTTATTTATAGCGCCTGTTTTTCTTTCAACACGCGTTGTGAAAATGTCACATGCGTTACCGTTAAAACTAGTTTGTCTAATGCGTTATTTATTTCAAAACTAGAATGAAATAAAAAGGAAAGGAAAATTAGAAAGTTTCCTTCTCTGTTTTGATTTATTAAGGAATGATGAAAATAGAAAACATTTGTTACTATTTTAATTTTGGCACTATTTTTGTCATGTCATCCCTTCTCTTTGTTGGTTTACACTTGATATTTATTGATAGCGATGGATTTTTCTTCCAACATGCATTGTGAAAAATGTGACACGCGTTATCATTAAAATTAGTTTGTACAATTCTTATTTATTTCAAAACTTAAAAAAAAAAAAAAAAAAAAAAGTAAGACAGACAAAATTGAGAAAGTTCCCTTCTTTCTTTTTATTTATTGAGAAATGATGAGGGTAGAAGACACTTGTTACGACTTTAATTCTGACCATACTTTTGTCACATCATCCCTTCTCTCCTTGATAAGCCAAACCTAGAGTTTCCACCTAATGGGTATATTTTTCTTTTACCCTATGGAGAGATGAATGAATTACTCTTTCCTTAGTCAGATATTTCAAACTGGAACTTTAAATTAAGAATTTTTCCGTAATAAGCTTTTGACTTTCTTTATGACCTACTTGACATGAATCTTAATTGTTGGATCGGTCTTTTAAAATATCAAATGATTTAAAGAAAAAATTATGGTAATTCTTTTATACACAATAATAGTTAACTTTTTGAATTATATGATTATATTCTTGTAAAGTGTCAAACTTTTGCTGATATCACTTGAGAATCTTGAGAGAGTAGAGATATCCCACGAAACTCACCATTTTTTTTCATTATAATTATGCTACAACTCTTTTCATTTTTTAATAGTTTTGCATAATTCAAAACTTGAGTCTTGAGATCTCAATATATGATAGTTCACTCAAATGTACGATGTTATTAGTCAACGGAAACCGAAAGTATTTTCTTTTAATTAATGCAGACAATTTGTATCATTGTTCTCCGTAATAAAATTTTTGGTTTATCTCTTTTTTCTTCTAATTTTGCACGGTAAAGAAAGGAGGGTCTTCATTTTCGCAAGAGTAACCACTTTTAAAAGAAGACTTAAGACATTATCAATTTGGAAGCATTTTATGATAGGGTAATTCAAATTTTGCTAAATTTGTAAATGTTTTTCTGTATAGAAAGTTGGTATAGATATTTTTAATAATGTGGCCAAGTAAATTGGAACGGAGGGAGTATTATCATCTATAACTTGCTTTTGCCCATTTTTCGACTATTTGTAAGCTTCACCGAGGGAGACTTAGTCAATTCTTTAAATGTCGCAAGAATATATGCAACTTAAAAATATTTTCATATTCAACAAAAACTATTGAACGTCGTTTATCAAGGTAATATGTGAAATACCTATTAAATGTTACATATAGTTGTCTTGATAAACGACGTTCAATAGTTTTTGTTGAATATGAAAATATTTTTAAATTGCATATATTCCTGCGACATTTAAAGAATTTACTAAGTCTCCCTCGGTGAAACTTACAAATAGTCGAAAAATGGGCAAAAGCAACTTATAGATGATAATACTCCCTCCGTTCCAATTTGCTTGGCCACATTACTAAAAATATCTATTCCAAATTACTTGTCCATTTACAAAACCAAGATAGGATTAATTAAGTCTTTCCCATTTTACCCTTAAAATTAATCATTTTGAAAGTGTAAACCATATGTTGACCCCCTCCATAAATATTGTAAAGTTCCAAAAAAGTTCCTCCATTGTTAGTCAAAAGAGTGCATTAATAAGAATACGAGAGAATACATAAATACCCCCTGGAGATGACATCTTTTTTTTGGTATAAGACACCTATAATATATATATATAATACAAAAATAAAATAAACTTTGCGGGGGTCCTATGATCCCCCCGAACAATTTTGAATTGGAATTAATACATCCTTTTCGGCCACACAGCGTAGAGAGTGTATATCACGGAGAGTGAGGACCTAAAAAAATGATAAATTTGTTTGACAACTATTAAAAATATTTTTTCTACTTATTTCTCTTTTTATTTTACCTTTTTCGTAATTTCATTTCCTTTTCTTTTTTATTCTTTTATTTGACCCATCTTCTTCATTTTTTTCCAGGCCATTGATGGTGATTTTCTTCTCTTAGCTTGTTTCTTTTAATGGTGGTATGGAATGGTTAGGCATAAATGAGCTTTTAATTATATTTTAGGGGAATTAGAAGAGGAAGACGGAAGAATATTAAAAAGTGGTCGTCGGCATAAGAGATGGCGAGAAAACGATGGCGATCGATGATAATACCGGCCATGATGGCTTATTCCACTTGCCACAAAACCAAGATAGGATAGAAGAGAGTTTTTCAAATTGATTATTAAGCCATAATTGTTTGTATAATTTCGGGGAAGAGAGGGATAGACCAAATGCAATGATAATAGCATAAAATGGTGGAGTGATTCTTTTGTTTCCATTTCTGAAGCTAAGCACACCTCCATTATTGTTTCAGTGAAGCTCACGGTTAGGGGAAGGGGAGAAGGTGGGGTGGATAATTTTTAGATTTTTGTTTGGTGGTGATTTTAGGTTTCAGATTTTGATTATTTTATGGGTTTGATTTTCAAATACTGATTGATGATTAGTTGGTGGTGATATAAAGGAATTGGTGGTTGTTGCAGTGGCGACGATGGTAGTGGCTTCATCGGAGGAGCTTTTACACAGTTGAGATGAAGAAAAAAGGGAGAAAATAAATAGAAAAAGAAAGAAAAGGATTCAAATAGAAAAAACAGAAATAAAAAATATTTAAAAATTAATTTGACACGTGGCAAGTGACAATTGGTGCGTGATTTGCACACATTTTTTATAACTGGTATTGACCGAAAAAGGGGGTCTATATACTATTCTTAAGTATGACCCCCCGCAAAATTTAGGTGTCTTATTGGAAAAAAGTGTCATCTCCAGGGGGGTATTTATGTATTCTCTCATAAGAATATTGTAAAGTTCCAAAGAAAGTTACTCTAACCCCTCACATCATTAATAATATCGGTTTCAGAAGCCATATTTAAATCAATTTGGGATAAAATTTGATGACTTTGTCTTGTTGCCATGTTTATCTTATGATTTAAGTATTAAACTTCCTAATCCATCACACGATCATGGCGGCATTTGCTAGTTAATGAGTGATACTGCTATGTTGATGCGAAGTGAGAAAGCGATTAATAGATTGAATGAAGAGAGTAGAAGTTTGAGAGAAAGAATTGAAATGAATTCATTATGAAATTGATTAATGACAAAGACTACAAACTATTTATGTATATATACACGTGAACTCCTATACAATCAACTAGTCTAAAATATCTTCTACCAACTTAACTAATCTTGCTGCTACTCTAACTGATTATGACAGCTCATGGACGGCTCACACCTTCCACATGCACACGTGAATCAGTTAGAGTAGTTTTAGTGAGAGTTGATCTTTGTAAACTTGACTCCGTATCTTTGAATCGTGCACTTTGCATTGCGTTGCTTTGCTTCACTGCATTGTTGTACACTGTTGTTGCGACTGTAACTTTACATTGCTCAAGACCCCCCTGCAAGCTAGGTGGTATGAAGATATTCTTCACACCTAGCTTGGAAAGTATATAGGAATGCTGCACACGACTAAGTCCCTTAGTGAACAAGTCAGCTGGTTGTTCAGTAGTGGACAAGTACTTAGTGTGAATGAGACCAGCCTGGACCTTTTCTCGAATGAAATGATAATCAATGTCAATATGCTTAGTTCGCTCATGAAACACGGGGTTGGCTGCTATCTGAATGGCAGCCTTACTGTCACACCACAATAGTACATGAAGATCCAAGTGAACAAAGAAGTTCCTTGCACAAACCAATGAGCCAAACAATTTCTACAACTGTTGAAGCGAGACTTCTATATTCAGCCTCAGTTGAACTCCTAGAAATAGTGGCCTGTTTCTTGGACTTCCAAGAGATTAAAGAATCCCCAAATTTAATCATGTAACCAGTAATGGATCTTCTAGTGTTAACACAAGAACCCCAGTCAGCATCACAGAAGGCATGAAGTGCATCAATGCTATGTGCACTGAGCAAAACACCTAGGCCAGGAGCCTGTTTAACATACTTGACTATTCTAGTTGCAGCTTCTAGGTGAGGCATCGTGGGAGCATGCATAAATTGACTCAAGTTCTGAACAGCATAGGAAATATCAGGTCTAGTGATGGTAAGGTAGAGTAACCTACCAATCAACCTCTGATAAGCACTGGGATCAGTTAGCACTGGATCATGTACACGTTTGGTAGCATATGATGTTGGCAGCTGTTGAGTGAGTGTGTCAAATTCTGGGGTAGTTAACTTCTGATTCAGTTCCACTAGTGTAGTAACAGGCTTAGAGCCACTCAATCCCAAGTTTGAGATAAGATCCAAAGCATACTTCCTCTGGTGCATGAGAATTCCATCAGTATTTCTGGCAAATTCAATGCCAAGGAAATATCTAAGCTCTCCTAGATCTTTGATCTTGAAACTGTCACTCAACACCTGTTTGGCTTGATTAATCAAGTGCATGCTACTACCAGTAATTAATAAGTCATCCACATATATCAAGATAACCACTATTCTATCAGTAGACTTCTTAGTCAACAATGAATAGTCTAAATGAATCTGCTTATATCCTGCTGCAAGTAAAGCATTTGTGAGCCTCACATTCCATTGTCTAGAGGCCTGTTTAAGGCCATATAATGACTTGAGCAATCTGCAAACTTTAGTACCCTCCTTGGTGGTGGCAGGATCAAAGCCTTGAGGCAGTTGCATGTACACTTCTTCTATTAGATCACCTAGGAGGAAAGCATTGTATACATCCATCTGTTGAATTTCCCATCCTCTAGTAGCAGCAAGAGAGATTACAGTTCTGACAGTAACCATTTTCACTGCAGGTGAAAAAATTTCTTGATAATCCAAACCTTCCCTCTGGTTGTATCTTTTGCCACCAATCTAGCCTTGAATCTTTCCACATCTCCATTGGCTTTATACTTGATCTTGTATACCCACTTACAGCCAATTGCTTTTTTGCATGGGGGTAGAGCAACCACCTCCCAAGTCTTGTTGTCTTCAAGAGCTTGAATCTCCTCCTTCATAGCTAGAACCCATCTGCTGTCTTTGATAGCTTGATGGTAAAATTGAGGCTCAGTGTCAGCTGATAAATGTGCTATGTAGCACTGATAAAAGGTGGACAAGTTGCCATAGTCTATGCTGTTAGAAATGGAATATAGACATTGTGGTGAAGGTCTAGACTTGGTGGATGTGATGTAATCCTTCTGCCAGTTCTTCCTGATCTCCTCTTGTTATGTTGACTAGATAAAGTGGCATCAGCAGGTGCATTTGAAGTGTCTCCAACTGGTTCAAGTGGAACATCAGTAAGAGGTGGTACAAGTGGAACATCAGTAGGAGGAGATGGCTGTACATCAGGACTTCCTAATGTGTTAGGCTGAGCATCATCAAGGTGATTTGATTCATCACCATGATGTGATAAAGAAAACATGGAATTATCAACTTCTGTGTGATCCTGCAAAAACTCAAATTGAAATAGGAAAACATTCTCGGTAAAGACAACATCTTTACTAATGAAAAATACATGATGTGCAAGGTCATAAAGTTTGTAACCCTTCTATGTGGAGCCATATCCCAACAAAACTAACTTTGTTGCTCTAGGACTGAACTTATCAGATTTGGCTAAGTTTGTGGCATAGCACAGACAACCAATCACTCTCATATATGACAAATCAGGTTGCCTGTTAAATAATACCTCAAAGGGCGATTTGTTTTGCAAAGCTGTGGAAGGAACTCTATTGATAATATGAACTGCACTTAGAATGCACTCTCCCCAAAACCTGATAGGTAGATGTCCTTGAAATTTGATGGCTCTAGCAATCTCCAATATGTGCCTATGCTTCCTTTCCACTACACCATTTTGTCGAGGTGTATGTGGACAGGAACTCTGGTGAATAATACCATGGGATTTAAACAATTCTACACATTGAGAATTAAAAAATTCTCCCCCATTATCAGACCTGAACATTTTGATCTGTGTGTCAAACTGAGTTTTAACTAAGACAAGGAAATCTCTTAGCAAGGTTGAAACATCATATTTTAGATGCATCAAAAATACCCATGTCCATCTAGAATGATCATCAACTAGAGTAAGGAAAAATCTCATTTTATTATGAGTAACAGCCTTGTAGGGTCCCCATACATCCAAGTGAATCAAATCAAAACAATGTGTACTCCTATTATGACTACTAGGGAAAGGCAATCTCACTTGTTTGGCTTTAGGACATATATCACAATTATTTAGAAACAAACTACTCTTCTTATGAAACATATTCATTTTTCTAAGTACAACCATAGGAACATGCCCAAGTCTTCTATGCCACACTGCACCATCATCACCTTTTGCGGCTGACAAACTCTTTATTTTTGTAGGATCTTCATGTCTTACTGTCCTCAGAACAAACAGGCCATTGACTTTTTCACTCTCCCAGTGAAGAGATCCTGGAAAATGAAGAAATCAGGTAAAAATAGAGCACTGCATTTCAACTCTCTTGTCAGTTTGGACACAGACAAGAGGTTGAAATTAAAATCTGGCACACACAATACATTTTTAACTATGTCACCTCCTGTTAACCTTGTGTTTTACGATTATATAACCGCCGAATCTCCGCAGTAATTGAACATTTCCTGGATTATTCACTGTCAATCCATAATTCAACAAGTTTTTATTACTGACCATATGATTAGTTGCACCACTATCTACTATCCATTTTGCACAAATTTTTGCTGCATTAGCAAGACATGTATTAGCTGCAAAATATACTCGTGCTATGTTTGCACTTGACTCACTAATTGTAGACTTGTTCAAATAAAATGAAGAATTTGATTGTATTGATCTGGTGTGAAATAGGGAGTGACTTGTGGTGTAGAGCCTGATCCTTGAGCCTGTACATTTGGTCCTGAAACTGCAGCAGCTGCATTTGCTCTCTTCTTGCCTTTGAAATTTGCAGGGTATCCCAGCAATTTATAACATATTTCCTTAGTATGACCTCTCATATTTCAATGAGTACAAGGCTTTAGTTTGTAGCATTGATCTCTAGTGTGACCTCTTATGTCACAGTAGTCATAATATAGATCTCCTTTCCTTGACCTTTGAAAAGGGCCATGACCAGGTCCTCCAGGTCCACCAAATCTACCTGATCCTGCATGACCATGTGTTAGTCCATGACCACCTTGTTTGCTAGTAAACAATGCAGTAGGATCCATGCTTTCACCAGTTTTGTAATGCTCACCACTCAGAACTCTTTGACTCTCATCTTGTATGATCATTGATTTACACCAGGTGAAGGACTCATCAGAAGAATCTGATTTCTAGCATGTGCATAATTGTCATTCAAGCTCATGAGAAATTGAAGCAGTTTTTGCCTATGCATGCTCTCAATGTAATCCTTCCCTTTTTAATAATTTCATCAATAAATCCTATTTTATTCTTTGTTAACAAGTTCAATTTCATTGCACGACTCCACAACATGTAATTCTCCATACCTGTGAGTTGTATATCGATTTTAACCGCTCCTGCTACATCAGAATGACCTAAATATAGCGGGTGATCATGATCTATTTTAACTGCCATTTGATGATGAAACAATAAACGAATGAATCTCTCAGTTTTTCTTCACAAAGGATTGGCGGAAAATAGAAGATAAAACTCCTAGATTCAATCTTCAATGCTCTGATACCATATTAAACTTCCTAATCCATCACACGATCATGGCAGATTTAGAGTAATTTGCTATGTTAATGAGTGATCTGCTATGTTGATGCAGAAGTGAGAAAGCAGTTAATAGATTGAATGAAGAGAGTAGAAGTTTGAGAGAAAGAATTGAAATGAATTCATTATGAAATTGATTAATTACAAAGACTACAAACTATGTATGTATATATACACGTGAACTCCTATACAATCAACTAGTCTAAAATATCTTCTACCAACTTAACTAATCTTGCTACTACTCTAACTGATTATGACAGCTCACACCTTCCACATGCACACGTGAATCAGTTGGAGTAGTTTTAGTGAGAGTTGATCCTGTGTAACCAGCTCCATATGCTGAATTTGTGCACTGCATTGCATTGCTTTGCTTCACTGCATTGCTGTGCACTGTTGTTGCGACTGTAACCTTACATTGCTCAATATTAAGCAGGTCAATCATTCTTTTTATAGGGAATTTTAGGAGGGAATTCATTTTCATAAAGAATTCAAGCAATTTTCAGGTAGAAATTTTTGGCTCCAAAAAATTTTCATGTCGAAATTTTGGAGGAAAGGATTATAAGGGCAATAAAAATTCAGTTTTGATGGTGTCTTTTCATATGCTCTATGCTATTACATTAATGAGAACTTTTGAATTCTAAATGATCTGGTTACTTTATTACTAGTACTACTAACTTGAGTTGATTAATTTGAGGCCACATTAATAGAGTGTATCAAAAACAGTCAAAAAGGTAAATTAGTAAAAATACCCTTCTTATTTATGATTTCTTAATAAGAGTGTAAAATGAAAGGTGACCAAGTAAATTTGAACGGAGGGAGTAACAATTAATATCATTATGATCGAGCTATTAGATGTACAAAATAGAAGTGAAATACAAATTCGAACGATATGGGAATAAAATAGGCCGACTCTTTAGCTAGTAAGTAATGATTAATTTCTTGAATGACACTTGTGGTAAGTAATGATTACTTTCTTGAATGATATTTGTGGTTTGTGAATATATGCCTTTATTGTAAAACCATTTAGGAAATGGAATTGCCACACCAATTTGATCTAAATTTGACCATATTTATGTAAAAATCACAATAATCTTTATTGTACAATTTTAAATTAAGATAAACTTTGAGAAGAAAAGATAGAAATGACGTTATGTAAGCATAAATTATTAAATTTGACCTAAATAGTCATATGAATTTACTCCATTTGGACTATTGTGATCAAAATAGTGTGACAAAAAGACCTTATTGATCTAAAATTATGTGTCAATTAACTAACTGTAGTTTCTGTAGGTTTTAGTAAAATAGAACTCGTACTTTCGCAATATAAGTATAATAGCACAGATGGCCTTTTGACTCTCTGTAGGTTCAGGAAATTGAACACACACTTTCTTAACATAAGTTAAGACACGAAGTTTTGACTTTTTCAGTTCCAACAGTCATGGAACTTTCAATTGTTATAAGTGGAAAAAAGTTAGCAGCATCGATATTTTCGCCAAATGGATATCACTCAATTACAAGCAAGTAATATGTATTCCCATTTTAATTTGTACTATTATTAATGTTAAATTTCCGATTTAATATAAACAACTAATTTTCATTATGTATGTTGCAATGTCATGAACTTTTGTACTTGTATGCAACTAAATTAGTTAAGACCTAGATCAATTATTACTACTGCTTGACGACACATTTAATAGTGTAAATTTTCTAGAAGTACATATATTATTTTTAAATTTTCAAACCTCACCTTTTAATGAAACTTATTTGTAAATATCTTATTAATGACCTAATAGTATAAAAATTATTTACACTGTCAGTGTATAAAACTTAAACCTTTTTTTTTTTTTTTTTTGAAAAAATTTCAAATTTTGTAACTTCTAAGATTGCCTTGAGTATAAAATTAAGGGCTCATTCGACTAACAATCTATATATAATATAAAGTAAGGCATAGATAAGGTGATGTGACACCTCTCTATGGCCTCCATTGCTATTTATCTTTTATCTCCTTTTTTTGTTTTTTTTTGGCATTTCCCCCCTACATTTCTCTACATAATTTACTATATAATTGGATTAACAAATGCTTCATACATTAAATAAGCCTTCGCAAGAGTCATAGCCACGTAAACTAATAAATTCCATGTAACCCTCTGTCTGATTCCACGTATGTAACAACAATATTCATTACTATCAACCTAAAACCGTTTTTTCCTTAATAATAATCACTGATAATTACAGTGAAATTCATTCATCTGCCTTGTGATAATCTATTTTTTGCTCTATACATATCTTCTTATTGTTCTTTTCTTTTTGGGTATGCTATTCCCATTGTGTTGTTCACTTTGACTGCGGGTAAAAAAATGCGCGTTTATTTAATCTTATTTGTTGAAATCCTCATTCAATAAATTTGTTTTTGATATTTTCTTACGGTTCTTAGTTTATCAATTTTTGGTTATATATTGTTTCTTGTAGGGATAGGGAGAAGAGAAGATCAAATGGTGGATAAATGAAAAAGATGACTATAAAATCACTCTGGTTTGAGGATACAAACAAGTAGTGTTCTTCAACCTTGATTTTGCAAAAGAAGTTATTTGATGATCTCTTTTGAACCACATGCAAGGTATTAATCTGAATAGTTAGATGACTTAATTTTATTCATACTGATTGTTTATTTGCTCTTATTTAAGGAAAAAAGCACTGGCTTGATCTTGTCTTTGTTTATTGTTTGTTTTTGAGAAAAGACATGTTTTGGCCTCTGAACTTGGCAAAGCAAAACTTGTTTGTTTTATTTTTATTTTGGTTAATTAAATACCCCCTTAACGGTGATTGATCTTGGTGTTGTTCACCAGATGATTGGTCCAGTTTATCATTTTTTTAATTATTTGGTGATTTAATTTTTTCTCTCTTTCTTCTTCATCCCTTCTCCTTCTAACCCCCAACCCCCCGTTTCTTGTAGGGATAAGGAGAAGACCCAAACACCAAATGATGGATAAATGAAACCAAAAAAAGAAGGAAAAACTAATTGTATAAAATTAACAAAATCACTGGATTAAATGTTGGAGAGAAATAAATTAATAAATTAATGAGGATATAACAACAAGTGAGTGTTCTTCAAACTTGAAATTGCAAAAAGAAGTTATTTGATGATCTCAACAAGCATTTCTGAATCAAATGCAAGATATCTAATTTTCTTATAAGAGCGTGCGAGAGGATAGAAAAGAAGGAAAAGAATAAGAAAGAAAAGAAAAAGGAAAAGAATAAGAAAGAAAAGAAAAAAGTTATTAGATGACTTAATATTTATTCATACCGATTGTTTATTTTAATTAACTTGCTCTTATTTAAGGGAAAAAACAGATGCGTAGTTTATCAATTTTTGGTGATTTATTGTTTCTTGTAGGGATAAGGAGAAGAGAAAACCAAATGATGGATAAATGACCAAAGATGACTAATAAATGAAAAAGATGACTACAAAATCACTGTAAGGAGATTTGAGGATATAAACAAGTAGTGTTCTTCAAACTTGACTTTGCAAAAGAAGTTATTTGATGATCTCTTTTGAATCAAATGCAAGGTATCTAATTTTCTTATAATCTGAATATTAGATGACTTAATTTTATTCATACTGATTGTTTATTTGCTCTTAATTTTATTCATACTGATTGTTTATTTGCTCTTATTTAAGGGAAAAACACTGGCTTGATCTCTTCTTTGTTCATTGTTTTCGCTGCAGAGCTAAATTTTTTTCTTTTTTTGTTTTTCTTTATTTTGGTAGGTGATTATTTGAGATGTGATAAACTGTCCATGAATACAAACGTTACAAAAAGAAGTATCTACATAAATTAGATGATTATTTCTTCCATTGGCATTGTTTTTGCATACTAAAGGTTTGGTTTTGGTATTAACATATTATGTCAAGAAATTAAATTTTATTTCTGCATATAAAACTAAATTTGAATCTAATATTTTTATTTTTATGGTCACTACAGCTATAAAGTGAAATTTACTAGCTTTTAGTTTTAATTTTACCTTTTTTAATACTCCTTAAAACTTGTACAAAAGTTATATAAGTTTCATTGGTAACGTACATTAAATTGTATATTACATAGAAGTATATGTTTCAAATAACACAAATGTATGAATTAGTTAATAGTCTGACACCAAATGTATGTTGGCAATTGTTTTCCATAAAATAAAGGATAATATCAAAATTCATTATTAGGAGCTAATCATTTAAAAATTGTACTAATATATCAACTGTTTGCTTCATTAATAAAGTCCAACAAATGGCAATTTGCATTTTATTTGAAATACTAAGGAAAAGTTTTGTATTAAAGAGCCCAAGTTTAAAGTATAACTAAAATGCTTCAGCCGACATGTTAATTAACAAGCAACTGGGCAAATTTACGTTTTTGAAATTCTACATATTAATCTGAGCACCCTTATAAGTTTAAATAGTTTGTGTAAACACATATACACATAAATTAAAAACCACTTTTTATTGTATATCTTGAAACCATATTACATCTTTTACAAAGGATTAAACAAAATAAGGCTACCTCTTCTGTTCAAATTACTAGTTTTTCATTACTTTTTTCTTTTACTTCCATTCAAGTTGACATATATTGATTTAAATGAGTAATTTCATATTCAATCATAATATCTCTCAATATTCTTTCGGTCAAAAGATTATATATAGATTATCTCAAGAATCGTGAAAAATAGTAGAATCATAAGAAGATATTTTAATTAATAAATATTATTTCTTTTATAAAACTTATAACATTAATATCTATTCATATTTTATAATGACCGCGCGTAGCGCGGCCAAGTACACTTATAATAAGTTTGGTAGGGCTGTAAAATTCAAGACTAGGGGTAGGAAGGATGTTAAAGAGGAGGGAAGTGAAAATGAAGGTGTGTTGATATCCTTGTAGTAATGAACAATCAATAATTTTAATTCATCCAGAACTAGACATATATATAGAAGGGTATGCTTAAGTTAAACATAGCCGTTTCAAGGGTCTAAGTTTTTATTTTTTAATATAAAATTCAAAGATTTAGCAACTTGATTACTTTTTAGAATTGTCTGTTAAAAATGTTGAGTTCAAAGAATAACATAAAGCTAAATACTCCCTCCTTCCTCCCCGCAGTAGGAACCATGAACCTCAAGAATAAACAGGGGACTTTTCTGGTGGGGTTCGTATGTTCATGGGAAAACGTGGAAGAATATGAAGGCATTTAAAGGGCAACCTCTCATTTGTTTGGGAAGACTTATTCTTCACTTTTTGTAAAAAAAAAAAAAAAAAAAAAAAAAAAAAAAATCATTTATACTCTCCTAAGCTCTTCTCGCAATAGACATCTAAAAATTAATTGTAGCATGTTTGGTTAAATTTTTAAAATCTATTTATTTTGAAAAATGCTTTTTGTCAAATGAATTTTTCGGAAAAGTACTTTTAAAGAATAACATTTTGTATTTGACTAATTAATTTAAAAAATATTTTTGACAATATTAAAGTAGTCTTTTGTGCTTGGCCAATAGGGACAATCTACTTCTTTTAGTTTCTGAAAAGCAACTTTAACTACTACTCAAAAATACTTATTTTTCCCCTAAAAGCTTAGCCAAACATCTCAGCTATCTAAAACAAGCACTTATGGCTTCCTAAAAACTGGCCAAATTGGCTATTAATCCTATTAGTTTTTGTTATTTCAACAGAATTGTGCCCTCAGTACTTATTGTAGATAACGAAATTTTATTGAATTTAAATCCGTAAGAAATTCGGATTATAGTAAATTCAAGATATATTAGTCCAAATAAATATTACGGATTAATATAATTGAGTTAATTATTTAAGTCCAATAAATATGAATTTAATTAAAGGTCCGATTTCTATTGGGCTGGTCCATTAATTTGGGCTATAAATAATGAGCCCACTTTGCTAAGCCCAAAATGTCATCTTCCTAGAGGCCCACTTCAAAGCCACGTGTCAAATGACGTGGCACGCCAAGTCAAACAAAGAAGCCTATGGGGTCATGACACGTGTCAAAATGATGCGATGTCTAGTCAAATCAAAGGCGATGAAGATGTGCCACGTGTACAAGTGACATATTCCGACCAATCAAATATCGTCGTATCCGAAATACGATTGGCCGAAAGGAGTTCCTTCTTATCACAACTCCTCTATCCTACAATTATAAATAGGGGTCTCATAATTTAGAAAAGGGACCAGAAATTCAAACAAGAAGCCAGAGGAAGCTCGTGAATCAAACCCTACAAGTTTTCTACAAGCAGCAAGCATTTCTCTACAAGTTTCAAGTATCCAAAGATCAAGAATGAAGGCGAATCAAATATCAAGGAGTTCAAGATCAAATTCACTTGTTCGTAACGAATCAATTCAAATCAAAATCAAATCCAAAGATAAATTCAAGATCAAGCTCAAAAGCCCTTGAATTCAAGTACAAGTCAAGGTCAAATCCATCAAGTTCAAGATCAAGCTCAAAAGCCCTTGAATTTATTATTGAAAAGGCGAATCAGAGGATTCATAGAGATTGTAACACTCATATTCTGAAATCAAATACAACGATTGTTGCAATATTTTCCTGTCTTGATTATTATTTTCTCGACGCGAATTTTATTGTCTACACTTATTACTAGTTCAGAAAAGGATCAACGATGTCCCTAACCTATTGAATTTGTCTCAAAATTACCCCCTTCCACCCATTGGACAAAAAACGCTCTTAATGTTATCGTTTGACTTAAAAATACCACCAACCTATTGAATTTGAGCCAACACTACTTTCCTTCTACCTATTGGATCAAAAGTGCCTTCAACATTATTTTTTGGCATAAAAATACCCCTAAAACTAATGGTTGACTAGATGGGTTATATAAAAAATCAGTGACCATGTATGATTGATCAAGTGCTAATCCAATGTGAATTAAATTACAAACGGACCCACCCATATAATTGTACATGAATCCTTAGTTATTACCCCATCCCGATTTCTGTCCTCCCCGTATATGCCGAAATTTTTTACCATGGTAGAGACTCAACCAACAAAAGTTGTGTGAGGCTCCACCCTTTGCTTGACAAGTGAAATTTCTGGGTCCCACCAGTACTTTTGCTTACCTACTCCTTTCTCTCTCTTTTATTCTTTCCAATTATCTTTTTGCTCTCTCATCTCTCTCTTTCTCATAGAATGTAAAGCTTTTTTTTCTCTCTCTGTGGAAAATACTAGTTAATGTAAAAATATTTTGTTTATATTTTTTTTCAGCAGAGTATGGAACTTTTGACTTCACTAATGCACAACTATTATCAGAATTCTAAATATGCAAAATGTATATTAAAATGCGTGTGATATACTATACATGTGTTTAAAAGTTAATTGAGGTAATAAAACATTGAAAGACGATATTTAGCTTCACTCAGATTTATAAATCACATTTCTAAAATAAAAAAAGGCGCCTGGAGCACTAAGCTCCCATATGAAAGATATAATTTATTAAAAGCAATTATTGAATAATTTATGTAGTTAGCAAAGTGATTATTCCAAAATAATGTAATAAATGGTCAATCAATATTTTAGAAATGCATTAACTATTCCTTATTCCTTATATGTTGTATGCCATTTACAAAATTCACACAATTATGTATTGACAATTGGTCAATGTCAGTTTCGTACATTTTAGTAGATGAAGAGAAATCAAAAAGATCTATTTCTATCTTTATCCATTTATTTTGCCGATTTATGTTGGTTTATTCTTAGCATTAAAATAATGTAATACCTTTGATTCAAAATAAATGTCCACTTAGCCTTTAAAAAAATATTAATTCCTAGAAAAAATAGGTATTTTGACTAAACTACCCTTTATTAATAAGATTCTTACCTATTTATTGCCTTGAGTAAATAGGGGCAAAACTGAAAAATAAAGTTAATTCTTTCTTGATTATGTAAGTAAACATTTATTTTGAACCAAAATAAAAAGGCTAAGTGAAAACTTATTTTGGTGCTTTACAAAGTGATTTTTAGATATACGATTTATAAATTGCATTTGAGAAATGCAATTAATAAATTTGTTTCTTAGAATACGATTTAAGTTAACGTCATACACGTATACGTTTTGCATATTCTTAAAAGCTTTGAAAAAAAATTCTTCCTTTTTTTTTTTGTAGGAGCGAGTGAGAACTGGAAGACAAAATAACAACTAATTTACTATTGAAAACTAAATATTTGTTGGTTGAACTATGAAATTGCATGGGTTAATTCAGAAGACAAAATTATAAAACTAAAATTTGTGCTAAGTTATGTGGGGATAGTGGGCAAAATGATAGAGTGAATGATTAGAATAAAAGAGAGAAAGGTGTGGATAAGCAAAAGTACTGGTGGAACCTAAAATTTCACTTGTCAAATAAAGGATGTAGCCTCACACAACTTTTGTTGGTTGAGCCTCTACCATGGTAAAAATTTTCATATCTTCCTCCCACATTATTGCAAAAGACACATAACCTTTAATTCAAAAATTAAGATTCCCGTTTTTGCATTTCATTTGAAGTATTACGAGCACTTTTTTTTTTTAAAAAAAAAAAGCTTGTACCAGGTGTACTAAAATCTAAAACCTCAACTTTTGTCAGGTAAGGAAAACAGACACTAGGTTCCTCAATCCACACTGCCAGTTAAATTCCTTTGTTCTCCTGTATTTAGATTAATACAAACATAACAATGACCAAGTGCCGTGGATTTTACCAACCCAGTATCCCAATTGAAAAGTTCCAAAATACAAAGTTAGCAAGAACATAAAAATAAATTAACAAATGGAGTTGTTTCTGAGAAGATTAACTCTTTATTTTCGTTGCAAAAACAGCTCAAGCAAATATTTTTTGAAAACCTAAAAAGTTGAATTGGCAAACTCACCTAAGCAGGTAAACGAATCCACTAAAACGTCTATGATTAATGGATTGATTTGATTAAATAAATATTAATCAGAATTCATAGGACAAGAAAGGGGAAACTAGATCATTTGAAAAGAAGATATTTAGGAAAGAAAGCGACCAAAATTAGTATTCTGATGATCAAAAATTGAGACTCAGAATACAAGCCTTCACGTCTCCTCCAAAATCCAAGAGGTGCGTAGTCTCATCCAAGTAAGGTTTCAAACACTCAATTTTTTATTTATTTACAAATAGAGCGGCAAAAGAGGAATGTAAGCATCAAACTTCTACCCCTGGACAACCAAAAGTGTAAAGGGTAAACATCTCAGCAAATTTATTAAACAAAGGGACTTAACCAAATTCAGTTAATCTGTAGACACTGCAACAATTAAGGGCCAGCTACATCGACAATGATAATAACACTATTAAGCTTTCCATCAGAAATGTATCCTCATTCTCATGCATAAGCAGCATATTATAGAAGCCGATAAAATTTCTATCTTTACAAACAAGCCAAATCCAAACACACCAAGAAGGGGGGAGGGCAGAAGGAGTTTCACAGCGAAAATGGCTTTGCATACACATCGAATGGTTGGCAAGCTGTTAACTGGGGCTCCTGAAAAGAGTACAACATAAAAGAGCAAAGGTCAACAACTTAAATTCTGCAACTCAGGAAAATTGAGGTAAAAAAATGCTTTAATGTCTACACAAGTAAATTTGATATTGGTCATAATTTCAAAAGAATAAAGCTGATAAACACATCTTTGGTCTTTCAACGTATAGTAGTGCATTTATGCTCTTGCTAACCATGAGCTGCAAAAGGGAGTTGGCGCTTCTGGTCAATGCCAAAAAGAATTTAAAATGTGGGGTGACATACACAAGGGTCTTGCTAACCATGAGCTGCAAAAGGGAGTTGGCGCTTCTGGTCAATGCCAAAAAGAATTTAAAATGTGGGGTGACATACACAAGGGTCTGCACCAAACTCCCATAATCACCCAAAAGGACGAACAAGGTTGGATCAAGCCTAAGACCATTAAAGTAATTGCGAAGCCCCAAAAATTGAAGGCCTCAAGTGAACCAAGAATTTTTTTTCACTTCATAATAGATTTGAATTATTCAAATGTATGTTATAGTAACATTCTACCTAAAGGTAAAAAAACTGAGATCACTAGATGAATAGAATTTTAAAAAATAAAAACATGTACAAAGCTACAACAACAACAACATACCCAGTGCAATCCCACAAGTGGGTCTGGCGAGGGTAGAGTGTACGCAGACATTAACCCTACCTTGGGAGGTAGAGAGGTTGTTTCCGATAGACCCTCGGCTCAGAATAAAGCAATAACAAAGCAAGTCAAATAGGAAAAAGGAAACAGTGACTACAATTTTTTTAATTCAAAATGTATGAAATTATTTTTAACATTCTACATAGATGATTAGAATTTTGAAAAACATTACATTAACCTTAAATAATTCCTAAAACACTGCATAAGTCTTTATATATAAACTTATTATATAAATTTAAACCACTTATTAGAGATAGGATTCAGAACCTAAACACTGCTTCTTCAAGAACAGTTTTTCTTTACTAAAAATGAGATCGCTGATAAGAAAGATACACTTCAGTAGTAAATTAACGTAATATGTTGAAGTTACCTGACTAAATCCTCCACCCAAACCACCGACACTACCACCTGTCAGAAGCATGGAAATGAGAGATGTGACAGCACCGCCACCAAAGTCACCCCCTGAACTTCCACCAGCTTGTCGAATGGCAGTTCGCATTGCGGTCAATATACTTCCGTATGTGGCTCCATGACCGCGCTCAATAGCTTGAATGAAACAGAAAGTCATAGCACCAGTTGAAGTTATTTTTGAAAGAGCCTGCACATCAAAGTCATTAGTTTCATAATAGTTTCAAGTTAAATCCAGTACACAGAAAGAGGGATAAGCTAATAGTTTCAGGTTAAATTCAGTACACACAAAGAGAGATAGGATTAATCAAACTTACAGATGTATCAGCGGAAGTTTGATCATCATCACAACCGCTAAAAGAGAAAACTTCACCGCCATTAGTTCCTTTCCAGACACCAGAGCGGGGACGATGGTCCTCCCATACATATTGTCCGCTCCTATATCCATGAAGTTGCAAAAAATAAGTATTACCGAAGATAGAGTGGAATAAAAAGTTGATCATAGCTGAAAACGAAGAAAAATTACAGAACATTTTCAATGATGACATTTTCAGGTGTTACCTTGTGCACAACATATCATGTTTTAATTAATAAAATTTGTAGAATTCGATGTTTAGTCAAACCATATACATTCTCGAACTGAAGAGTTGTTCATGGAACATATCATATCTCAAATGTCAGAAAATCCTATCAGCCCTCTATCTTAGATGAAAATGAAACAACAGATACTTCGTTAATTTTTCTAATTAGGAATCTCTTAGGTGAAAATGAATACTCATTAAACATATTTTATGAAACAACCTCTTGTATATCAAATTATACCTCAATGCTTCAAACAATAGATTACAATTTCTAACAAAGAAAAAACATCATAAATTACTAAGGATAAGTGACATACCTGCTCATTCTACAAAGGAATGGAAGATCTAAAACAGTTCCACTGTGGCAAGCATCAATTATGGCATGAAGTTTTACTCCGTGAGGAAGAGGCCTGACAATTGTCGCATTAACCTCATCATCAACAATCATACCCTGAGTTTCAAAATCAAGGGGGCATAAAGTCTCGTCATATCCATCCACTTCATCTCCATTGTAATTCCTTTGTCTTGAGCCATGACCAGAATAATGTAAGAATAGTGAGTCTCCCGGTTGGCATCCCTGTACAAGCCAATATAATGCCATACGCATGTTCTGTTTAGTTGGAGTTCTATATGGGTCGGTTTCCTCTTCTGCACGTGTATTTTGACAAGAGAGTTGAAATTATGAAACATATCTCTAAAGCAAATTAATATAAGTTGACCAAAATCAAGTATACACTCTTCTGGGTTTATTGTCAATGCACAATGGATAAACTATGATAGTAAACAATTGTTTCAAACAACAGAAGAGTGTAGACATACAATAATAATTATTCATTCTTGAAAAAATGGTTAGGTACAAAAGGAAAATGTAATTTGCCTTTGAAAGTTGTTTGTGGCAATCAAAAGACTCTCAAGGTCGCAAAACAACACAATTAAAAAACAACAACGATAATAAAACTTATTAAGGCGATTCCAGGGACCACTAATATCCTTAACGTTAGACGTTCATATTTTGAAGACACCATCATCTGATCATAGGAGTATGTTGTCCTTTTTCCTTCATAACATGTTTAGCCCAACCCTGAACCCCCTACCTAGGAGCATGATAGTGGCTTTTTCTCGGTTCCTCCTTTGGTGACTCTAACCCCCTCATGATTAGAGGTCGATGGACCTAACCACACTAGGCTATCTCTTGAGCCTCTTAAACGTTATCAATGATCATTCGCTTAAAAGGGTACACTTGAGCCGAGGGTCTTTTGGAAATAGTCTCTCTACCTCCACGAGGTATGTGTAAGGTCTGCATACTCTACCCTCCCCAGACCCCACTTGTGGGATTACACTAGGTATGATGTTGTACGCTTAAACAGGACTCTTTGAAAGGTAATTTTCCTTCTTTGACATAGTTTGGAAACCACATGCATATCGGGAAAAAAGGTCTTTTGTTTATTGGTTTTCCCAAAAAGGAAAATAAAACCATAATAATGTTACTTGCAACAACTCCAATCTCAATCAATGTTTTCGCTTGCTACCATATAAAGTATTCCCTTTCATTAGATTTCAAAAAGCTTATATCAATCAACTATATATGTCTCAATTCCATACCAGTTGGTAAGCTAAACGACGACGACGACAACAACAACATACCCAGTGTAATGTGGGGTCTGGATATAGTTGATAAGCTAAACGAATTCTCTAAAAGAACAATTCTAAAACAGAATTAGATAAATCATAAGGTTCATTCATATAACTGTTAAACAGCTTCAAAAAGCAAAGAAAGATTGAATATTTATTACCAGTGAGCATAAGAATGGATGCTTCAGGAAAATGGAACTTGTTGATCAACATATATTTCATACATTTAGCATCATTAATACACCCTTTCAGCTCATGTCTAGAATACTTATACGATATCCCAACAATCACAGCTTTCTTTCTTCCATGTGCATTGGGTGGTGGGCCAGGTGGCGCGTGGCTGTACGGCGAAGGAGGAGGAGGTGCTGCGGCGGAGGAAGCAGGTGGTGGGTATTGATTAGGTTGTGGTGGAGGAACGGCGCGTGGGTCGGCTAATTGTGTAACTGCCTGACAAATCGCACAACGAATGGATCGTGCACCTGGTGGTAGTTGTAATGGGGTACGACAATTGGAACAATTTACTAACATCAACATGCCTGATTTGTGTGTTAGTAAATTGATGAATTTAAGGGGGAATTAATATGGGTGATCTATGTGAGAATGAATAGAATGAAAAAAATTGGAATTGAGGAAAATGGAGAAAAGGGTTTTTGGGAAGGGGAGAAATATATTGAGAGAATTATTTTTTATTAAGAAGAGAAAGAATAAGAATTAACAAAGGAGATGGAGGAAAGACGGGTAAATTAGGAGTCGGCTAGAGGAGTTGATGACCGATTGGTTGAAAAAGTGGGTTTAATGTGTTGAAATTAGATTACAAAATTATTGTATCTGCAAAAGCTTTTGACTTTTTATTTAATGTAATTTCGAAGAATGGAGGATAACTTATATTTGAAGGTTCGCCTTTGTAATAAAGAACAAACTGCAAAAGACAATAGCCAATGGTGGAGTAGTTATTTTTAGTTTTACAAGGGCCAACGATATTTATTTCACTGTTATTTATTGATCGGATTTTCCAATCAATTTCTCCGCCCACGTAGAGCTATTCTGATGCCCATGTGACGTGACAAAATACAAACTAGAAATTTTATTTCGTGAGTCACGTAATCAATATAATTTATGTGAGTCTAATTTATTATTTGACAAGTGGACTTATGGGTCCCACAGGATTGTTTTTAAGCATAAAATAAAAAAGGCAATATTAAAGTCTACATTTTTCCTTATTAGGATGCTTAGTTAAAAGGAAATTAAAAGATCTCCAAACAGCTTTGATGACAACCTAACAAAATTGTTGGTCTTGGAATATTTAGTTGCTGCAAGGTCTTTGATTTTAGTACTCCATAATTTTAATTGAAGTTTCTGCATATTAGAATCCAATCTAATTTAAAAGCATGAGCAATTTCTACATTTGTAAAAAATTTAACTTCTTTCCTATTATCAATTAAAATAAGATGAAAATTTATATTGACCTAGTTTTTTTGCTCTAAAAATCGACGGACTCCCGACTCATCATTTATAAAATAAATCTAAAAAATAAAAATAAAAAATCGACGACTCTATCATTATTTTAATAATATAATAAATATTATATATTTTCGTGCATTTTTGAAAAAAAATCAAAAGTTATTCTTAAAAAAAAAGATTTAAAAAAATTATTGAAAAAGTCGACATAATTGTATATGTTTTCGTCGATTTTTTCCATCGATTTTTTCCATCGGTTTTAAAGCTTTTAGTAGTGTTTGAGAAGAATGGTTACTTTTTACTTTTTTTTAATTTTAGGACTCGAAGCCGACACCAATGCTAGAATATTCTTTTTTTTTTTTTTTAAAACATCCTAGAGAAGGAAAAATGATTAATCTTTAATATTGTATAAAAAAATAGACGGAACTAAATTTGAAATTTTTTAGATAGTTAAAGCTTAATTAAGGGATCAAAACACTTTGTCGATAAGGACCATAAGTCAACTGCAAAAGACAATAGCCAATGGTGGAGTAGTTATTTTTAGTTTCACAAGGGCCAACGATATTTATTTCACTTTTATTTATTGATCGGATTTTCCAATCAATTTCTCCGCCCACGCAGAGCTAATGTGACGCCCATGTGATGTGACAAATACTAACAACTTAATTTGTCACGTAATCATGTGTCAAATGTTGATGCGTCTTTCAAGATGATACAAGAGTGTAAAGTTTATTTTTTATAACTATAAAATAACTTTTGATACTAAAATAAAGGTAGATGAAAAGAATTTGAACTTTGATCTCATACAATTTTGATTCATTTTATTGACAAGTATGACTTTGAAACTGTTTCAGCTCATTACAACTTTGAAGTTTGTTTCAGCTCATTACAAAAATTTCAATTCATATTAACTCTTCAAAAGATTTGTACTTCAAAAATTAATGCTCTCTCTGTCCAGATTTAAGTGTCTTAGTTTGATCGAAAGATAAAGTTTAAATAATAAAAAAAGATTCTTTAATCTTGCAGTCCTAAATTAAAGATATGTGTAATGTACTAAAAATGTTGTTTCAATCTTATGATTTTAAACTTGTCATGTACTCCCCTCCGTTAACTTTTACTTATCCACTTTTGCCTTCGCACTCCCCTTAAGAATTAATAAATAAAGTATATATTTTACTATGATACCCATATTAATTGGTGTATAGTCTAAATAGATTTGAAAAATAATTTGAAAATGAGTAATTAATGTTAAGGTAAACAAAAAAAAAAAGTTGTCTTTCTCTTGATATATGATAAAGTTGACAAGTAAAAGTGAAAATTTATTTTTAGTATAATGGATAAGTAAAAGTGAACGGATGAATATGATATTTGAATTGTCAACTTACTAAATATAATAAATATATACTCTTTTTGGGAAAAATGGAGTAATTCAATACAAAGAGAAAAAAAGAAATCTTCCTAAATCCTAATCAATGAGACTTTTCTTTTTCTCACAAGACAAGAAAGTAATTAAAAAAATGGACCCACAAACTTTTTTAAATCTTTGCACTATTGAAAAAAGGGAAATGCCGACAATCATAAACGGCGAGTTGCCTAAATGTTTTATTGGTGTCCCGAAATTTAAGCAAGTACAATTTAAAAACTAGTTTATAAATAAATGACTTATCAATAAGCTTTTTCATATTGATTCCAAACTTTTTAGGTATTTCCTCTCTTCTATAGACTCATATATCATAATGCTATATATAAACAATGTTGAAACACAATCCAAACTCAATCTATATTATAAGAGTCGAGTGAAACTCTGCTATGTGAGATATTTTTCTAGAGCTTTATTCACTTATATTATCAATTAATAAAAAAAATAAAAAAAACGATTTAATGAGATATGGTTAAATTAACATCTGCTACCTAGAAGGTTAATCTTATTTCCTAATTTCATTTATAATTCTTAACTATGTGAAAGTTTAAGTCAAATAACGATATGAAATTAAAGTCATTTTAAAGCTGCAATAACCTATATCCTTATTCTTTTATCATTTCAGGAATATCTGATCTAAAAAATCCTTTTTTTTTGAAATTCTAAAATGTTAAAAAGTGCTTTGATAATTTTTACAAAATCTATTTGACATAAGGTGATAAAAATCCTTTTTGCAAAATCTATTCTCTCTAATGTTTACTTGTCCAAAAAGGTCATAATTTTTTTTTTAATCCAGATTAGGGCAATTTGCAAGATTACCCTTCGTTGGGGGAGGTCTTTAATTTTTACTCCTCAAAATGATGGTCTTTAAATTTTCGCTTTCGAGGCGAAATTTACATCACGGGCGGGGTAAATTTACGCCATTTGCAAAGTCTCATTTTAAGAAATTACGCCTAACGATTTTTTTTTTTTTTTTTTTTTTTTACCGAACGGGTTCGAACCCACAACATCGGAGCGCGGAGTGCTTCTTTTAGTGTCTTTATATTTTGCCCTTCATTTATGCCTTCTTTAATTTTTGCCCACCGCCGCCCGTTTAATGAATATTTTTTGACGAAATTACCCTTATCCCATTAAAACCCTTTCTATTTCGGCGATTGCCCTTTTCTTTTCTTTTTTTGCTTCTTCGTTCCTCATCTGTTTTGTGTACGTGTTATCTGTTCTAAAATTTAGGTACGAATTTGGATATTTTGCTCGTTTCAATATTTGTTTTTATGTTGAATTGATATCTTTGTCTTCGTCGTTTTTTATATTTAATTTATCCTTTTCGATTTAAAATTATAGTATTTTTGTTACAGTGTCTATGATTTTTTGAACTTTAGTTTCGTTCCCCATGTATATATTCTGGTTTTTTGAATGTCGTATTATGAATGTCGTAATATGTTTTAGTTAATTTTGATATGCGTTTTGGTTTTCTCTTTGTTGAATCTTTGAAGTTTTGTCTGTGAACAGCTGTTTTATGTTGTTCTTTGTTGTTTTTGTTTAATAATCTAGGTTTTGTGAAGAATGTGTTTGTACGAGGCAACGTATCTTGGTCCCAAGTGAGAGTTGTTGCTTTTTTGAAACGGTTATGCTTGGTTCCGGCATAAAGTTATGCTTGTTCCGGCATAACTTCATGAATTAAGTTAATTTATGTGTGTCTTGGTTTTTTGGTGTTGTATTGTTAATAATTTTGGTTTTTATGCAATCTTTATGTGTTTTGGTGTTGTTTTGTTAATAATGTTGGCCTTTTATGCAATCTTATGTGTTTTGGTTGTTTCTTCTATTATGCGGTATTTGTGTACCGGTCTAGGGGCTGATTTTTTTTTATCATGGTATATGTTAATTATTTTCATTCTCATTTTTGGTTTATTCTTATGTAAACTCTTGGTTTTACATTGACATTAATTTTTCTTTTATAGGAGGAACATCCCTTGGTTAAGTTTGAACATTGGGTTGAAGGAGGTGGCATGTGGAGTGGTGATTTTCATTTTCGGAGTTTGATTTTGTCCTTTTTGAGTGTCTCTCAATCTGGAGTTGTTGAAAAAGGGTGTGTTTGGACAGTTTATGGATTTGGTTGATGTCACTCTGAGTGATAGTATTTTCCATTGCTTGATCTTATCGCAACTTTCATCTAGTAATGATAGTGCGTTAAAGTTTAAGATTTTTGATCGCGTGTGTGTATTTGATTCCGAGTCTTTCCGTCTTATTACTGGGTTGGATTCTTGTGTTGGCGATTTTAGTGTTGTGTCTAGCAGACCAAATAGATTGTTGAGACTTTATTTTCCAAATCAGGATAGAATAAGGTTGTGTGATCTCAGGAGTTTTTTACAGATCAAGTCAAGTAATCGTACTAGTGGTTTTTGGGAAAGATCTAGTGATCTTTGTTAGACTTGCTTTGAGGTCTATATATTGGAGAGGGTTTTGTTGGGTCGTAACGAGAAATGTGTTGTTAAAGGTCATCTAATGAAGATAATTGATGATGACAGTCTTCGAGTGTCTTATCCTTGGGGTTCCCTTAGTTTTAATTGGTTGGTACGGTCGATTCGTGGTTGTGTGAAGACTTTCAAGAGCATGCCATCTACACGTTATATGATTAGTGGTTTCCCTTACGCTTTAAATGTGTGGCTGTTTGAAGTTTTCCCTATCTTTCGAGGGTTTTCAAGTTTTCATGGTCTGAAGTCTCCTCGTATGTTGTCTTGGGGTCCTTCAAAGCAAGTTGATTATAAAGTTATTATCGATAATTTCTTCCATGCTCGAAAAAGTATGTGTTTCCCTTTTGTTGATGCTTCTTTTTCTTGGTTCTTTTTCCCTCTTGTTATTTTTTGTGTTTTTGTCTAATTGATGCGTTTATATTGTGTTATAGCGATTCAAGAAATTTATTGTCCATCTTTGTTGTTGTTGGTACGGAACAAGAGATCTTTGGATTATCCGATTGCACTTAAATTTCCCGATGATTCGTGCCCTTGTTCTTCCCGTGCGGTTTTTCCATCCGAAGTTACTTCTCAAATAGTTGATGTAAGTTGTACTTTGCCTTTTGTGTTTTTGGTTGTTTAACCGAATTCGAGTTAGAGGCCTTGTGGTAGAGTATTTTAGTAGGTGACATTTTTGTAGTCTTTTCTCGTTTTGGTTATGGAAATTAAAGTTTATGCCCTTGGGGCATACTTTTTGGTTTTGCAAACGTAGAATACGCCCTTCCGGCATACATTTCTCCTTTCATATTTCAGTTCTGCCCCTACCGGCATACTGTTCTCATTTTGAGACTTATTTTAGTAGGTAAAACTTAAAATCGCCCTTCCGCATACATTTCTCCTTTCATATTAGAGTTAACGCCGCTACCGGCAAACTCGTTTTCATTTTCGAGCTTAAGTTACGCCCGGTCCGCATACTTATTCAACATTAATTTAATGACATCAAAAGTAATGTGTTGTTTTATTGATCCGTTATACGGGGTGTTTTGTCTAGTGTGAAGAATCAACTTGATGATGAACGATCTACAATTGTCAATCAAGTAAACGTATGGCTTTTTATTTTTTTTAGAGGCCTTCGGTAGAGTATTTTAGTAGGTGACATTTTTGTAGTCTTTTCTCGTTTTGGTTATGGAAATTAAAGTTTATGCCCCTTGGGGCATACTTTTTGGTTTTGCAAACGTAGAATCCGCCCTTCCGCATACATTTCTCCTTTCATATTTCGATTCTTTGCCCTACCGCATACGTTCTCATTTTGAGACTTATTTTACTAGGTAACACATTTTGCGGTCTTCTCTTTTTGGTTTTGGAAATGAAAGTTTATGCCCTTGAGGCATATTTTTTGGTTTTGCAAACTTAAAATCTGCCCTTCCGCATACATTTCTCCTTTCATATTAGAGTTCGCCTCTCTTACCGCAAAACTGTTTTCATTTTCGTGCTTAAGTTACGCCTGGTCCGATACTTATTCAACATTAATTTAATGACATCAAAAGTAATGTGTTGTTTTATTGATCTCGTTATACGGGGTGTTTTGTCTAGTGTGAAGAATCAACTTGATGATGAACGATCTACAATTGTCAATCAAGTAAACGTATGGCTTTTTATTTTTTTATTTTTGAGTTTGTTAATATGATATGTATACTTTGCATGCTGCATTCGTTGTTTTTGTTTATTCTCATTTTCTTTTCTTCTTTGTTTAATTTTTTTTTTTCGTTGTTTTGTAGTCTTTGGATAGCCGTTTCGAAGAATTGGATAAAAATTTTGTTGGTGCGATTAAGGCTGTGGATAGCTTAGTTCGTGTACATGATGAAACAAAGTCATGTGTAGCAAATTCGAAAGTGCTAAAAGAACTTGTTTGGAAAGTAGACTTGACGAGTTTGGAAAGTAAATTTGATATTGTGATGCATTGTGTTGAAAGTTTAGTTCGACCGCATAGCGAAAACAAATCTTGTAAAGCTTGTGCATCGGTAAAAGACAACCGTATTTGGGTTATTCGGTGAATGATGAGGTGAAGTTCCAAGATTTGCGGAATCTTGTAAAGCAAGGTTTACAAAAAATGAGACGTCTCCCATGCTCGATATGCTCTGTGATGCTGCTGTTTCTTCATCAAGTCAACTGTCTGATAAAACTCAGACTCTTTCTCAGTTTGAAAAGGAATTTGTGAAAGAAAATGAAGACCGAGCAAAAAAAGAAGCACTTAAAGAAATTGCTGCAATTAATAATGCTTTTCAATGCGGAGATTATGTGTTTTCTTCTAATGAAGCATCACAAAATGTAAATGAAGTAGCATTTTTGTTGAAGATAGTAGAAAACGTCCGAGATGCGAAGATGAAAACAAAGAAGATGATGGTTATCCTAATTGGTGTTTGGTTACACCAAGCGATCACTCCGATTGAGAAACGGTTGAGTTACTAACGTTGAAGATGTATCTTATCTTCGAAGAGTTAGGAAAGTGAATTGATTTTTTTGTAGTTATTTATGGCAAGTGTTATGTTATTGTGTCTCCCCCTTTTTCGAATGATGTATATGTAAATTGGTCTTTCATTTCTGTACATATAATGAAGTTTCACTTTTTCAAACTGTGCTCTATTGTAGTCTCGCATTTAACCGGCATACTTTTGCCATTTTGTGAACGATTTTTACGCCTTTCCGCATACTTCTAAGATGGAAGTTCTTGTTTTTCCTAAAAATGAAAAAGATAATTAAAAAGTGACGAGTTACATCTCGAATAAGTGCGACGATACTTCCAATTAATACATTTGTTTTTAAAAAAAATAAAAATGGAAACAAAAACGAAAAATTCTTTGTATTTTTGTCAATAGTTGCGACAGATTACTCCAATTTAAATTTGAGTAGTCGTTTTTGGTTTTAAAAAAAAAAAAAAATCCAATTGAAATCCAAAGAGCTCAATATGCAAAAGTCAAGCCAAATAATATTGCCGCCTCCGGCATAAGTTTGCCCGTTGTGAACAGATATTCTGCCCCTTCCGGCATACTTCTAAGATGGAAGTTACTGTTTTTCCTAAAAATGAAAAAGATAATTAAAAAGTGACAGTTACATCTCGAATAAGTGCGACAGTTACTTCCAATTAATACATTTGTTTTTAAAAAAATAAAAATGGAAAGAAAAACTGAAAAATTCTTTGTATTTTTGTCAATAGTTGCGACAGTTACTCCAATTTAAATTTGAGTAGCTGTTTTTGGTTTTAAAAAAAAAAAAAAAAATCCAATTGAAATCCAAAGAGCTCAATATGCAAAAGTCAAGCCAAATAATATTGCCTCCTCCGGCATAAGTTTGCCCGTTGGTAACAGAAGTTCTGCCCTTTCCGGCGTTGCTAAATTCGTAGTAACAGTTTTTTTTTTTTTTTAATTTCTAGAAATAAAAAAAGATAACTAAAAAGTGACTCTTATTCCAAATATCTCTAATAGGTATTGCTAAATTTACTTCCAATTGAAAATGTATTAATTCTTTTTTTTTTTTTTTTTTTTTTTAAATGGAAAAAAGAAGAAACTGAAAAACTCTTTGTATTTTTGTCAATAATTGAAACAGTTATGCCCACAAGGGCAAACTTTTATTCCTGACACACTTACATTATGCCTCTTTCGGCATAACTTTTGTCACGTGGTTAGCACGTGTACAGTTTTAAATTTTTTTTTTTGGTTTAATATATATTTGCCCGCTCTTCCTGTAATTTACTTTTTATTTTCGTTTGTTCACTTTAAAGCTGAAGAAGGCAGTTGCTTTGTGACGTTTCCTGTATCATCTTTATCAGTTTTTTCATTGATTTCTCTTCGTGGGGTTTCAATACCATCTGTAAGTTATTAGTTACCATTTTATTACTTGTTGATAAGTTATTTCCTTCAATTGTTGGTGTCTCTATTTTATTTGAATAGGGTTTTGTGTTTTTTTTTTTTTTTTTTTCTTTTACGTTTTTCTTAATGCATTGTGGTAATGTATTTTTGTTGGTAATGTTTTTTATGTGTTTTTTTTTTTACTTTTTTTTTTTTCCTGATTGAATTTTATGTTTTGCTCATGTTAGTGTGCTAAATGATGAGACGTCAATTTGGACAAGTTGCTGACTATTATATTGCTCCGGAAGAGTGGACAGACACACGCATCAGTGCTGTATGGCGAGGGGATGAAAAGTTTGTTAAATTTGTTGAGAAATTTCTTACAAAAGAACAGTTGGTAATTTTGAAGAATCGTCCTTTTGGGAAATTTATGGAATTACATAATATAAAAATGTCGGGTATCTTGGTGAATTTTATGTTGTTGTCGGAAGTTCAGGTGTTACGAAACAAATGAAATGCATTTTAATATACAAGATAAACTTGTGACATTTACAGAGCAATCATTTAAGAAAGTCACTGGGTTATCAATTACTGAACCTCCTAGATCTTTCTATGCTAAATATAACAAAACCAGTGGCAGTCGTCTTTTGAGAAGATATTTTGGTGTTGGAGATGGTAAAAGGAATTTGGAAATTAGGGATTTGAAGAATGTGATGAGTGCTGAAAATGTAGATTTTGAAGATGACCTTGATGCGGTGATGCTAGCGTAGGTATACATTCTTGGTCGTGTTTTATTGGGCGGTAGAATTGATAAAAAGGTGTTGTGGCGGCATATTGTATACATAGAGGACACCGAATTGTTTGAGTTTAATTGGAATCCGTTTGTTTTGCCGAACTCACCGAGGTGTTTCAAATCAATATATAAGCAAGGGACAGTACATGTCTTCTTCATAAGCAATGCAAAGTTGTTTGTCAATTTCCTCATGGTTTGTCCTTCTCGTTAGGATAGAGTCATTATGTTGTTCTTGTAATGGGTGGTTCTCCGCATCACCGAATTGAACTCTAATATGAAACGGGAATTTCGAAGTTGTCATTGTTGTTGAGCGGTACGAGCAAGTGTGAAGATCAATGTCGTTTTTTACACGCATCCCTTGGATGTTTTCTCACTGGTGTCAAACCATATGTTGGCCTCTTTTTGTCTGAGTATGTTGTGTATGCCCCGCAAATATCTGTTGAGTGAATTGTTGAAAATTTACACCATCATTGACAAGTATTAGCTTGGTTTCATGATTAACATAATTGTAGGCGGCGTCCCATTTGCCGTTGAAGGCTACGTAGATGCATCTTGGTGTCATTTTTTTGTTAAACTTCTGCGTAAAGAGAGATTCACTTGAGAAAAAACCAAAATGAAATGTATTTAAGTTGTTAGTTTTGAAAATTTGAGTTACGCCTTCCCAAAGAGCTTTTGTATGTAATGTCATGAAGTATGCACGAAACGGCATACTCTACCATTTTGTAAACAAAAGTTCTCCGCCGCTACCGATTCTTCAAAAACGGAATAAGCATTTACCATGAATAGATTATTCAATGAAATTGCAACAGTTATTTTCATGAAAATGAAAAACCTCCTCTGTCTTTATCCAATTTAAATCAAATCCATGCAACAGTTATTCCAATTTAAAATGGACTAATTTATACTTCTATATAAACCAACACAACTTTGAAGAGGAAAAAAAAAACACTTTACTTCGAAAACCGATATAATCACATACAAAATGAACCAAAACCAACATATTGTACATGTTAATGGTGGCCACGGCAAGCACATGAACATGCCCATCCTCATAACCAAATCCATCCTAATATTGCAAATTTGCAAATTACTCATGAAATTGCCGATATCAAAAGAGATATAGATTTTTAAGGGCTCTTTACGGTGCTCTAAGTAGAGAAAATGATGATCCGTGAAGAGAATTACGATTTGTAAGGCGAGAGGTTATTCCCGACACCGGCCAAGTTGACGATGGGGCAATTTGGAATGGGTACACGTGAAATTAGAACCGATGATGGTAGTTTGGTACTTATGAAGTTAGGATTTTATGTTGCCTTTTATGGCATACTTGTTCGAAGTTTGTTGAACTTTTGATGCGCACCCGCTTGCTCTACTACTTTGTAAATTGCACTTTTGCCGTCTCGGCATACTTGTTATTAAGGTGGTTCGAGAACAATGCCGTTAACGGCATACTCTACTCCCGTAAATTGAACTTTTGCCTCCTTCGACATAAGCACTTTTTGTTTTTGTCGATGATAATGCGGTAATTGTTTTTTGGTTAAAAAAAATTAAAAAAAGAAAACCTCACTCTACCTTCATCCAAATAAAATCAAATGCACGCAACAGTTATTCCAATTAGAGATTGACTCAACCGGACCGATTTATACTTCTACATAAACGTAACTTTTGCCTTCTCCGCATACTTTTTATGAAATCGGTTAAGCATTCTGTTAGCAACGGCATAATCTACTCTTTTGTAAATTGAACTTTTGCCTCCTCCGCATAATGAATTTTGTTTCTTGATGATAATGCAAGAATCGGACTAATTTATACTTCTACATAAACGAACTTTTGCCTTCTCCGCATACTTGTTATGAAATTGGTTCAAAACATTGCCGTTAACGATAATCTACTCTTTGTAAATTGAACTTTTGCCTCCTCCGCATAATGAATTTTTGTTTCTTCGATGATAATGCAATTGTTTTTGGTTAAAAAAATTAAAAAAAATGAAAACCTCCTCTACCTTCATCCAAATAAAATCAAATGCCTCGCAAATATTCCAAATCAAATGCCGATTTATACTTCTACATAAACCGTAACTTTTGCCTTCTCCGCATACTTTTTATGAAATCAAAACATTAGAACGGCATACTCTACTCTTTTGTAAATTGAACTTTTGCCTCCTCCGCATAATGAATTTTTGTTTTGTCGATGATAATGCGGAATTGTTTTTGGTTAAAAAAAAAATTAAAAAATGAAAACCTCCTAACCTTCATCCAAATAAAATCAAATGCCTCGCAACAGCTATTCCAATTAGAGGATCGACTTTTGGACCGATTTATACTTCTACATAAACCGAACTTTTGCCTTCTAAGATACTTTTTATGAAATTGGTTCAAAACATTGCGTTAACGGCATACTCTACTCTTTTGTAAATTGAACTTTTGCCTCCTCCGCATAATGAATTTTTGTTTTGCGATGATAATGCAAAGAATCGGACTAATTTATACTTCTCATAAACTTGAACTTTTGCCTTCTCCGCATACTTGTTATGAAATCGTTCAAAACATTGCCGTTAACGTGATAATCTACTCTTTTGTAAATTGAACTTTTTGCCTCCTCCGGCATACTTGTTCTAAATTTGCACACGGTTACCTTAATTCAAGTTTAAATCGATAAGCATTGACCGATTTAAATTGAATTTACTATAATTACAATTTCAAGTAAATAAGCATTGTATACTAATTTAATTAAGGTATAAAGTAGTTAAAATCAGAACAAAGCATTAAATCCAATCGATTCTATTTTCTTTGAATAATTTTATAGTGCGTAATGTTCAATCGAGCCGTATGTCATCTTTCTTAATAATCGTGTCGTAGAAGATGATCTTTTTCAAATATTAACCATCTAAACTCCATAAAATCGTTAAATTGAGTTGAATTAAGATTTGTACCTTTTAATCGATATTGTAGCAAAGAAAATCAATGGAGAAATGCGTTGAAACAACGATTTGAATAATTGAAAATACGTTTGGGAACGAAGTTGGGCGGGTTAACGATAGAAGGATTTGAGTTGTTGTGTTTTATATGTAACGGTTAGGAGTAGTAATGTCTTTTTATGTTAGTTTTGCTCGGAAGAGCAATAATTAAAGACCACCATTTTGAGGCGAAAGAAATCTAAAGATAAAGCCCAAAAGAGGGGCATTCGCGCCAATTGCCCGCAAAAAAAAGCATTAGAAAAGGGCTAAATGGGCCTGGATCCGAGAGTAGACTCCCTACTGGGTTTTAGGGCCCCAAAATCCCATGCTAGGATCCACTAATCGGGCCACCAGTATAAAAGCACCAAAGGATAACTGATTCCTTGCAATCTAGGGTTTTATTGCAGCAGCCGCGGCGTCTCTCTTCCATCAGGTCTCAAAGGTCCTTCCGTAGCAAGCCAAAATGGTACTCTCTAATTCTATATCAATCAACGATTACTTTTTAAGATCTTCAGAAATTAGCAATTTGAAAAATCTATGTAATTTATTTCTTGCACTGTTTTAATGGCAATTCAAATTCTGGGGAAAGTGTTGCATTAATCCTCAATTAGGTGAAATGTTAGACTGTTTAGTCAATTAATAGTATTTGTTAGTTCTTCTAGTTGAAATATTTTCCTTCTTCGGAATGTGGTTAATCGTTGTACTGTGTATACACCACTAAAAGTAAAGCGCTAAAGTGGCTAAGTTGGAGACTTTAAGCTTATTATATGAACATCTTCTTATGTTTTGCTTGGCGTTCTAGCATTTAACAAATGCTGTTTAAGATTTTCTCTGTTAGCTCATTGTATGCATAGCTAGGGTTAGAAACTGGTAATGGGGAAGGGGACTCTAGTAGTTCCTCAGACATGGCTATGTAATATAATTTTTTTTGACTATATATATGCATGCTACATATATAGAAGGAATAAATAGTTCGAGTCTAATACAATAGGTAAGTCTGCAGAGCTTCTTCCCTTACTCTTACGTTGTGTTTGCCTGAATGGGGTAAAGTTTATGGTTTGTCCAACTGTTATGGGTGGCATTGATGTAACTGATTGTCCAACGATTTGATCTCTTATGTTTTCTTCATTCTGCCATTTCTATTCTCATTTTAGCTTGACATGCTTGTAAAACTAAACTATTTTATCTATGCAGACCAAGAGAACCAAGAAGGCTGGTATCGTCGGGAAGTATGGTGCGTATCTAAAATGCTAAGACGCTCCTATGTTACTTTTGTGTTTTAATGGTGAACAATAAGTAGTGTATTCTAGAAGATTGCATGCCTCAAGGGGAAAAACTGAGTGAGATTTGAGTCTGCGCTTACAGTTGATCAATATTCTTTTCCAATTAAAAAGTTGTTGATAATTTTCTTAAACCTGTCTGCAATAACAACAGTTATGTCAGTATTGTATGTGAAATGCAGTCTCCATTACTTCATTGCTGGTCATGATTTTGTTATTGCCCGCATCTGGGATTGCTAGCATTAACCTATAAGAAGTTCTCCTTTTTCTTTTATTTTAGTCATCAGTTTGTATAATGAAGTCCTTGAATAACTTCCTGTTCCTCCCAACATATAGGTACCCGTTATGGTGCCAGTTTGAGGAAGCAAATCAAGAAGATGGAGGTCAGTCAGCACAGCAAGTACTTCTGTGAGTTCTGCGGAAAGGTACAACTATCACGTGTTTTTATATGATAGTTGGCTATAGAACATGGATTCATAATTACATCAATAATAATGTCGCTATGTTCTTATCTTGTAGTATGCCGTCAAGAGGAAAGCTGTTGGTATTTGGGGTTGCAAGGACTGTGGCAAAGTGAAAGCTGGTGGCGCTTACACATTGAAGTAATTGTCATCTGAACTCTTGCTGTTCTCTTTTTTGTTCTATGCTTCAAGTACTAAACTTTTCCCCCTTTGTTTTTCCAGCACTGCCAGTGCTGTTACAGTAAGGAGCACTATCCGAAGGCTTAGGGAGCAGACAGAGAGCTAGTCATTTAGCTGCTAATTGAAATTTGAAATTGATAGTTTTCACTGTTCAATATTAAGTGAGCTTGAATCTTGATTTTGCAATTAGAGAGTTGTATTATTGTGTACTGTTTTGAAAATTTTGATTTATCCTAAGCATTGGAACAATATTCCCAGTGTGACATGTCCCATATGTTATTTCCTCTTATCTTATTCAAGTTGAAGTTGAAAAAGTTTAAGTTTCCCTGCTGTGCATTTGTTTATGTGGTGGCCACTAGTTACAGTAGAAATCTGTACGATTTTGTGCTGATGTGCTCTTTCATCATGGTATAACTTTGAACATCACAATTTCTCCTCTGGAATTTACCCAATTACCTCTTTATCTTAATCATGTTGAAGTTGAAAGGGCTTCATTGGTTGACGTAAGTGCCCGGTGCGTTTACAGTTTTTACCCGAGTAAAATAGTTGGGCAATGACAAACCCATTTTTGTAACACAGTTAGTGCTATCTGTCACTTGTTTTGTATTAAATTATAAGTTATTTCTTCAGCCGCTACACTTACAAGAAAATGAAAAGGATTAAAAGAACCAAGGGTGAATGATATTCCCCTTACTGACCCGTCAAACATACACTATAGACATCCTTTCCATTCCATGTCAATATCTGTCCATTGAACCATTAACCTGAGTCACAAGTTCATCCCCTTGTTTGACTTGCTAAAAAGCTTCCAAAACTTTTAACGTGATTGACATTTTGCCAAAGTGAGACCGTATATGCGTCAAATTGTGTTGCTTATTCGTAATATTTTCACGGATAAAACCTTAATTGTCATCGGGTCTACATTTTTAATTAAAAAATGGTTGTTGAAAAGGAGTAAATCTTTATTTTAAAAACAAACTGGAATTAAGAAGAGAAACTAGCAAACATGAAAAACTTTATTTATTCAAAAATGTGATTATAGAGTGCATAAAATGGTAAAACTTACATTCTGTATTAGTTGAGTTATATTTTGTTTTCCATCAACTAATAACTTAATTTGAGCTGAGGATCTTTCGGAAACAACCTCTCTACCTTCAAAGTGGAGGTAAGGTCTGCGTACACTCTAGCCTCCTTAAACCTCACATTGTGGGATTTCACTGGGTATGTTGTTGTTGTTATTAATTTATTAAATTATGGTTTTGAAAACAAGAGAAACTAAAGAGAGAATGATGATAAAATCATTGCTTTTTTCACTGCGTTATTTCTTGTATTGAATCAAAACAGTAGACTATATCACTATTTGAAAAAATTAAAGGGAATAAAATAAAAGATAAATATATTATTTTCCTTATAAATCTTAATCTAAAGAAAAATAAATATTTTACATAAATTCCAACCTTAGTAGTAGAATATTTCTAAAATAAAAAAATTAATCTTCTACCATAAATGTAGATTCTATAGTAGAAGAAACGTAATAATGATAAAATAATAATTAATTAAGAAAATAAATATTATAATATTAACTAATACTTACTCTAAGATAAAAGGAAATAATTAACATACATTTTCTTTTAGATATATTTGAACAGTTAAATTGGTTGGATGAGCAGTGTTTGTCTACTGCCCTGTGGGAAAAAGACCCGACGCAACTGCGAAATAAACCCGACCTTTTAAGTTGCAATCCCTTCCTAAACTGGGAAGTTAGCTAAGTGCTTAAAGAGCGTTATTTTGTCTAGACCCCCGAAAACGGAGTAATTGGGGAAAGTGGTCATAATCTAATCTACCTTAGATTCTAAAACCCTATGTTTTTTTTTTTTTAATCTGACACACAGTGAGGACAAATACATAACCAACAATAAGTATCTCAATAATTGAAACATTTTCTTTTTTTACATATCTGAGATACACTTATAAGTTATTCAAGTTTGATCGGCTAGACATCTTGCTCTCAAGTCTCTGTCTATCAAGGTATTTTTTAACTATTCTAACTACCTCTAAAATATTTAATCTTTTTTTTTTTATTGATACCTCTTTGATTCTTATGAAATTTGTAGTGGATGAACTAATAATTAGCTTTGTTAGTGGTCATGTATTTTTTTTATTGATTTTAGTTCTTTACTTCTTATACGGAAATTTTGCTATGGAATGTTTTCAATAATTCTAAAACTTGGATCTTTTTTGGTACCTCATTGGATGATTAGAATTTGCTGTGGATAAATTGATAATTATCTGGTTTCTGTTACCATTCTAAAAATAAAATAAAAATAATAATAATAATAATGAAAAAAGGAAATATCTGGTTTGACTTTTTGTCATTGATCTTGTTCTTTTAAGTCGACTGAAATGTCATTCTTCATGGAATTCCTTGTTAAATATGCATAAAGCTGATAATTATAGGTTGAACTCTAAGGTGACTTTCAACAAATTTTCACAAGAAGGTGTATTCTCTGAGTTGATTCAGGTTACTTCGAGCATGGTCTGGTGTGTTTATTGTGCTCGGGATGAGCCGACTACCCATTTGGAGGGTAAAATGTAAGCTTCATCACCTACAACTCTTCTTCAATTATAATACTCCTCTCATTCATTTTATTTTATGTATATGGTTTATTCATTTTAAGATGCTTCATTTGTGTATATATGTTTCATTCTAAGACGCTTCATTCCATTACATTATAGATGTTGTTCCGGATGTGGAAGAGTAATTGAAGAAGATAATTTTTCTAGTGAGCCCACTTTTGTTAAGAATGCTGCTGGACAGGTTAGTTCTTTGTTTCTTATTCTTCTGCATACGGGTTGCTATTTGTTAGACAGTTTGTTTTGTTTCCCTCAGATTCAATCTATGTAGTTTGGGTGGTGTGCTTAATCTGTCTTAAACATTTTTATTAATTGTTAAAAAGGAGTTTTCAAGATGCAATGTGAGTACTGCTTAGAAAGCTGAGGAAAATCATGAAAAAGACTGAGGAACATGTGACTGCTGATAACCTTTTTCTTTTTAAGTGACTGTAGTTGTCTGTGAATGTTGTGAAGTGAGTGAAAACCATGGGAGACTAGAGTTCAAATACCAGCAATTACAAAAAATCCCAAGGTGAATATTCCATCTGCCTAAGCCTTAGTCGGTAGAGTTAGTGGCGGGGCCACATAGAGTCAAGAACGGTCAGTTGAACACCCTTCGCCGAAAAATTATAATGTGTATATAAAATTTATACAATGTATATCAGTGTTATCAAAAGCAAAAAGCGCAAAAAAGCTCTAAGGTCACCTGGGGCTTTAAGCGCAAAGCGCAAATAAAGCGTGGGCCTTAATGAAAAAAGGCGCAATGGTGCGAACATACAAATATATATATATATATATGTTTAGTCCAAGACTAATAACAATAAGCATGAATAACAAATATATGGACAAAGAATGTAAAAACATTACGATAAAGTGAAATATCAATTATCTAGTGTCATCTCATCAAGAGAGGGTCATTGGCAAGGAAAAGTATGTCATAGAGCCTTGACGATGACACTGACGCGCACATAAAGCGAGGTGAAGCGCTCGACATGTTTTGAGCCTCGCTTCAGGGCTTAAGCGCGCCTTTGACAACACTGATGTATATAGGTTAAATATTACCTTATATATATATATATATATATATATATATATATATATATATATATATATATATATGGACTACCTGAACGTGACACTCCTATTCAGTGCACACTTGAACTATTTTTGTCCTAATTACCCCCTTGAACTTGTCAGTTCAGTAACCTTTACTCCCTGAACAGTGAAATGGCAAAGAAAGTGGATACGCTCTTTTTAAGGCGTGTGGAAGTGATGAAAAATTGAAAAATCAGCTTACAAGTGGGGTATTTTTCAACCATTAATTGCGACATAGTCATATACAATGGTTTATTTATTCTAACTATGTCTTTCTTTCTTACTTTTTCTTGATATACCACACATATACCACACATATTTTACCTCAACTTTGTAGTTTTTAATCTCTTCTTTAAGTGCAATGGCTATTTGTTCCTACTATATGTTTATTCTTTTTCGGGCCAAATATGTGAAGTAGACATGACTGAGACCAATTACTTTTAGCTAAAAGTTTTAGCCGAAATAATGGAGTCCTAAGTATCTATTCCATTTTATTTCTTCTTTAGATGCAAGATATTTATTCTAACTGTTTAATTATCTTTTGGGCCAACTGCTAAAAAAAAAAAAAACTTTTGGCTAGAGCTACATTATTTTTAGCCAAATAAAAAAGTTTTAGCCAAAATAATGGAGCTCAAATGTGAATTTTCTTTTTATTTCTTATTTAGATGCAACTACTGTTTATTCCAACTATGTACTTTTATTTTATTGATATCTATTAAAAAGATTTGAGAACTCAATTATTTTTAAGTAGCCAAGTATATTTGTTGGCCAAAATAATGGATTTTCAATTGTGTATTCCTTTTTGCTTCATCTTTAGATCCAATGACAATTTGTTTTAATTGTGCATTTTTTTTTCCGGGCCAAATATGTAAAGAAAACTTGGCTGAAACTCCATTATATGTAACCAAATAAATTAAAAAACCTAAATAACGAAGCTCCAAACATGTTTTTTTACAGATTTGGCCGAAAAAATGATTTTAAAAAAATAATGAATTTAAAAAGGTAAAAATACATATTTTATTATTAAATATGGCACATGGACAAAAAATATCCACATGACAGCGAATGCATCACACCTCCTGAGGTCGTCCAGGGGGTGAAGGCTATCTAATTGCCAAGTTCTGGGGGTAATTAGGACAAAAAACAGTTCAGGTGGACATCAAATAAAAAGTGCCAAGTTCGGGGTGGGGTTGGGGCGGGACTGTATTATGCCTATATATGTATATTAAATTTTGAACACACTTAACGAGATTTTTGGCTTCGCACTAATGCTGGTGGGAGATAACAGGTACTTGCAGAATAGTCGAGGTGCGAGTAAGTTGGCCACACACTTCCGATTTTTTTTTTTAAAATGTTACCATCAACTACCTAAAAGATCTTACGAGCTGGAATTACGTTGAAGATTCTGAAAATTAGACAATACAGGAAAACCTATTATCCTCAGTTCCTCACTGCCTTACGTATGCATTGGGCAGTTTAAATGCTAGCTGTTTAAACATGCTAAAATCCACTTGTTGAAAAGTTGCTTCCTGTCATGTGGTTGGCCATCGAGTGTAATTTTTTTCACTTTTAAAAAAACTCGATGGGATAACAACAACAACGACCTTTCCCCTACCTCGTGGAGAAATGTGACAACGGTGGGATGGCCTAGCAAAAGGCTAATCACTTCCAACCATGACGTTGGGTTTGAATTACCAAGAGAGCAAAGTGTGAAAGAACCACCCTTGGCTCCTGGTTAGGAGGTTTTGTGGCGGGGTTTACATATCCAAAAAGATAGAAAAGTTACGACATCTAAAACACTTCAGTGGAGAGGCAAATGGACCCCCATCCCTAGCAGTTTTTTTTTTATTTTTTTTATTTTTTAGGGGTGTTGGTTTTTTTGGGTGGGGGGGGGGGGGGTCGTGTTGGAAGAGGGAATAGAAGCTAGAGCTACAGCGCCGAGTATGATTATCCATTTTTCCATCTTGGATCCTTTTGTACATGAATGTATGTATGTTTTGGTGTGAAGAACGACCTTCTTGCATTTAATATTAATGTAGTTCCTTACCTTTATCAATAATTCTAGTTTTTTTTCTTGAAACTGGTAACTGTTATCAATAATTCTAGTAAAAAAAAATTCGTAAATGAGGAGATAAATAGTACTAAAATGAAAACAAGGATAATGGCTAGCTTAGGTATAAGCAGTAATTATTGAACAAACTATATATGGTGCGACTTGTACACTACGTTTGCTATTTGTATTCTATCAAGACTAACATAAATCATTTGCAGAGCCAAATGGCAGGAAACTATGTGAAGACTGTCCAAAGTGATTATACAGCTTCACGTGATAGAACACTAAATGAAGGTATCCTATGTATCTCTGAGTGTTGTTTCCTCACAATGATGTTATTGCTCACTGTACCTATTTGTATAATTTCTATAATTTTCTTTTTGCGCTGAATGATTGACTGGTTGGCTTCTATTAGGGAAATTAGAATATTTTCGCTGATCTAGTTCTTGATTTTCAATGGAAGTTGTTATGGCTTTCTAGAGTACAGTTGCATTTGCTTTGCGTCAGATTTGGTCTGTATTATTAACATCATAAATGTTACATTCATAATTTATTTAGTATTTTTGTGTAATGTGAGACTTGAATTCTAGTTTCCTGTAAGATGGGTGATTGTGCTGTTCATTGTCATTATAGGCATTCACGTGGAACTATTTTTGAAAGTCTTCCAGTTGAGGAACTGTCTAATAATGTCAAACTCAACTAACTGTATAGCTCAACAACCTTTCATCTACAAGATAAGTTCCAGGAATTGTACCTACCCAACATTTATGTCGAGGATATATTATATTTCGTTATCAAAGGTCCTAGTTCTGATCATGTTTATGGCTCAAAGATGAGCCTCAAATGATGCTACTGATAGAATATGTAAATACAGTAAATGTTTTGTTCTTGTTGGTTGGTGACAACTCTATCCTGATATGCTGATGGGCCAACTGCAGCACTGCACTTAGAGTTGCCAGTTTATGTAGCTTTATAGCAAAATACTGACAATGCTTGTTGTATCTATTAATCTGGTTAATATTTCAAGGGTAACACTATACTTAGAGGTGCACAAGCTATGTAGCACTAATAGGGCTTGAGAATACATTAATCTTCTCTTTGGTGTCAATATGATTTTTAGATATGAAGTTTTGGCTGATGCACTTGTTTGTCTTCCCCTTCCTGTAGCATATAATGGTATAGAGGGTATTCTTTATGGGCTAGGAATTGATGGTGGTGATTCAATAGCTCGTCCAGCTTTGCGCTTCTATGAGGTATGATTCATTATGCTTAAGATCATACCTCTACCGGCATGATATATCATTCGATGGCTGAATCTGTTACTCTCAGATAGCAGTTGAGAAGCATTTCACAAGGGGGCGTAGGAAAGAGCAAGTTCAAGCTGCTTGTCTTTACATTGCATGTAGGTGAGAGATTGTGTTTTATAATATTCTTTTTCAATATATGTTTTGTTCCCTAAGGGGAAAAAAGAAGCGGGATAACTTGTAATTGAGCTTGAGATGTAGACAGGTTGATGTGAATCATATCCGCCGTGCATCAGCGGTTTCAGAATATAACAAAAACTAAAACAAAAAACATTGATTTTGTAAAACACAAGAGCAAACCACCTGCAAATGAGAATCCCATATTTCTGTTTCAGTGGTTTGATTTTAGTGTGTCAGTGGTTTTAGCAGTTTTACTATAATAGTGGCCAGGCACAATGCATATATTTGGTATATGTTCTTACTGATAAAAAAACCGGTGATAAAAAAATACATGACAGAGGGAATAATTTGAGATATGATGCCTTTAAGGGTTCTAAAAAGTCAGCTTAATAGTCCAAAGAACATTTATTAATAATTGATACAAGCTCCGCAATTACCAGAGCTTAATGAAGAGAAGGAATCTTAGTCCTTCATTTAGGTTACCCTCAAGTAGGATGATGTAGTAGTTCATTAATTATATACCGGGAACAAGGTTAGATCATTAGAATAAGTGCACCAATTTTACAGCCCAGATACCTAATCTACAACCATATGCCTAATCAACACAAACACTCTGTTCTGAGTAACCTTACCTTTTTGATAAGGTAAATAATTTTATGAACAATTGGGGAATCCCGTACACAAGCCGTATACCAAAAGAAGACAACCTACATCAAAATAGGGTTCTCAATCAAAGAGATCCAATCCTCTATACAAATTGGGACCTCACAAGTACACCAAAAAGAAACTAGAGACAAAACATTACGTTGCAACTTTACAAACTCTTGTTCCACCCCTTCAAAAGTCCTCCTATTTCTCTTTCCAAATGACCCACATAATTGCTAACGGGGCGACACGCCATGCCCTTGGGCTTCTTTCCTCCCTCCTATGCCTCCAACTTTGCAACCCCTCCTTCACTGTGCCAGACATCACCCATTGCATTCGAAACAAATTAAGGGCCGCCCTCCATAACCAGTTAGCCACCTTACAGTGCAATAAAAGGTGATCAACATTCTCTCCTTCACTCTTACACATAAAACACCAACTAACATAAGTGATCCTCCTCTTCCTCAAATTTTCCGCTGTTAATATCGCCCCTCTTGCCGCCAACCAAACAAAGAAACACACCTTCCTCGGAGCTCGAGGGATCCAAAGGGAGTGATGGTGGAAAGTGCATTCATCTCTCACTAGTAGCTTCTTATAGAAAGAGCTAATAGTAAATAAACCATCACCACTCTCCCTCCACCGCCATACATCTGATAAGTTGTTAGGAGTTTCTAGCCCATACAAGAGCTCAACCAAATTGTGAAATTCTCCCATCTCCCAATCCTAAAGGTTCCTTCTGAATCTTAAATCCGAATGAATCACCCCTCGTGAGACTTGCGAATGTGTTGCACAATTTTCTCCTTCTGGCAGGAGACACGGTAAATATTTGGGAAAGCTTCCCTCAGCTCGTACTCCCCACACCACTTATGAGCCCCAAAACTAATCCTACTCCCGTCACTCCCGTCTCCAACCTTAAAGGAGATATGTCCACAAAAGTTTTCCCACCCCTTCATAATACTTTTCCATAACCCACGCCCAAACGGAGTTATAATATTTCTAGTCCTCCACCCCCGCCTCCATTTGCCCATATTTTTCCGCTACTACCCCCACCAAAAAGCACTTCCCTCCACCCCAAGTCTCCATACCCACTTCTCCAATAACGCTTTATTGAACAC